>NW_022630118.1:343107-391721 GCF_010909765.2 Amblyraja radiata
AAATAATATAGTATTTCGCAGTTCAGAGCGTATGTGTTATGTTTAATAGCGTGATGGGTCAGGAAGAAGCTGTTCCTCAATCTAGATGCTACAGTTTTCAGTTTGCAAAAGTCGGACGTGACTCCAGAAGTCGGGCATCAGTCAGTCCACAAGCTGTGAGAGTCAGTCCAAAGGCCATGAGTTAATCCTAAGGCAGTGAGTGAGTCCACAGGTCATGAGTAAATCGCTCACTGGCCCCCTCCTCCACTGACATCCCACACCTCAAGACGCTGCCCTCTGCCATGCTATAGGATGCACCCCCTACTGAAGCCGTTCACATCCCCTGCATGAGGACACCACACCCCCTTCTCATCAGATCACGACAACACCCGCCTGACGCTGCCCTTGGCTGCACGCCATTTACCACCCATAGGGCAGTGTCTTGAGGTGGGGGATGAGTCAGTGTATGTGTGTGTGATTGAGTCTGTGTGTGCGTGTGAGTGAGCCCGCGTGTATGTGTGTATGAGTTTCTGCGCGTGTGGGTCTTTGTGTGAATGTGAGTGTCATTGAGTTTGTGTGTGCGTGAATGAGTCTGTGTGTGTGTGTGCATATGTGTGAGAATGTGTGTGCGTGTGAATATGTGTGTGTTTGTGTGAATATGTGTACGTGTGTATGTGTGTGTGAATATGCGTGTGAATATGTGTGTGTGAATAAGTGTGTGTGTACGTGTGTGTGCCTGAATAAGTGTGTGAGTGAATATGTGTGTGTGTGTGTGTGTGAATGTGTGTGTGTGTGTGAGTGTGTGTGAGTGAGTGCGTGTGAATATATGTGTGTGTGCGTGTGTGTGTGAAATAATATAGTATTTGGTAGTTCAGAGCTTATGTGTTAAGTTTAATAGCGTGATGACAGTCAGTCTAAAGGGCATGAGTTAATCCCAAGGCAGTGAGTGGGTCCACAGGTCATGAGTAAATCGCTCACTATTCCCTCTCCTCCACTGACATCCCCACCTCAAGATGCTGCCCTCCACCTGGATATAGGATGCACCCCCTACTGAAGCCGCCCTCATCCCCTGCATGAGCCACCCCCCCCCCCCCATTTCTCATCAGCTCACGAGAACCCCCGCCTGGAGCAGTGCCCCTCCCTTGGCTGTATGATGTTTACCGCACCCCACCCCACCCTTACAAACCCCACCTCAAATAAATGTTTTGCACAAAACCTTCAGTGTTCATTAACAACTGAAATTGTCTTTAGGCTGCTTTTTCAACATCATGTCAGGAATTGTTAGAGGTCAAGGTGATGTGCCTATTGCTGTAGTATCCTCTGGGATAGCAGCTACATTTCTGCCTGGTTGAAGACCTACACATTCTCGATTCAAGATACCCATCCAAGTGGCCGAGGATACATTGTGCAACATCGAGAAGAACTCCAAGACGGCACATTTCACGAGGCAAGTGAAAGTCATTGTTTGGGATGAATGTCCAATGATTAGGAGGGAACGCTTTGAAGTTGTGGACAGAACTGTTCCAGATGTCTTCAGCAACACTAAGCATTTTGGTCCCCCCCCCCCTTCCAGTACAGACCTCAGTGACTGAGCTGCCAGCCCACAGTGACTGAGCTGCCTGCCCAAAAATCCATTCCGCCCACAAACTCCATACTAGCCCTCTGGAAACCAGTACCTTTGGCCCAACATACTAGCTCAACAGAAATATGAAGGGAATTGTCAAAGGTTTCCCGAAGGAAGGAACATCGCCCAAGAATGTTGTCTTTAATAGCGTGCTTCATTGAATGATGCCTTCTGAGATAAATTCTCAGATTTTCCTTCTTAAAATTTGACCGCTGACTTTCTCTATATTAAAATTGTCTCTTTTTATCAACAGGAAATAGTCATCAAGAGGCAGTGAGCGGCAGAACACAACAAGACGCAACACGACACAACAAGTAAAACCTTAATAAATCTCATCTTTGAAATTTAAATTGTTCTTATATTTTATGAGTCATTCATATTTTAAACTTTAATAAAACCGTTTTGCACTTTTAATGCCGTCCGTTCTTCATCACACTAGAACCTAATAGGCAGGAATGGCTGCTATGTTGGTGAGGCACTAAGAATTCATGGGGGGAGGTTGTTTGGATATGCACTGAATGTGTGGGTGGGAGGGGAATGGCAAGGATCAGAGTGGGGGGGTTGAGGTAGGCGGGGTGACTGAGTGTACTGCCAGCGTACCAGGAGTGAGTGACTGCACTGCCAGCCCACGAGCCGTGAGTTAGTGAACTGCCAGCCCAATAATCCATTCAGGCCTCCCTCTCCTCCTTCTCTCCCTTACTGTTTGTCACCTGTTTTGGGCACAATTTCTGGCAGTTTCTCAGCCGTCAGCCAGCCATGTCCGAGTGATTGTACTGCCAGGCCTCAGTGAACTGCCAGCCCAAAAATCTATTCGGCCCACAAACTCCATACTAGCCCTCTGGAAACCAGTACATTCGGGCCACAACACTCATACTAGCGCAACATATAGTGTCCCCCCCCCCACTGGCCAGCTATATTGGAATTGCTGCAGAGGTGGACTATTGTGTTGGGTGTCCAGCCCTTCTGTGTGATGCTGGGACCCAACGGGTCCCACTTAGTCTAGTATATTACTAAAACTGTTCTTGACCGCTTTTGGCGATCTGTGCTGCGATTTCCGAGAGAACGCCGCAAACTACGGCCATCATTTTTGGCTACCTCGCTCAGATCCCCCCTCTGCCGCATGTGTGCCGAGGATTTTTCCCGTCGATGAAATATCACAGAGATATTAATGTTTTTACAACATTCCCCATTCTCTCTGCTGCCCCCGCTGGCAGCACGGGAGGGAGGGACTATAAAACCCGGAAGTGTCCTGCTTCAATCACTTTCTTCCGGACCACGAAGTGAAAAGGGTCACGGCTCTCTGAGCTGCAGCTCTACTCCAAGTTGAGTCCCCTGCATATGCTTTTTCAGCCATTTGATATGTACGTTGTTCACCATTCACCATGGTCTGAAGTTTCTTGCCATTTTGTTGGAAAGTGTTTGTATAACTGTATTTCATCAACAGTTAGGCATTATTCGTGTTTTTCTTGATTCCTTTGGTATCTAAAAATTCTCAGAAGTGATAAATCTGGCTGTAAATGTTTCTTCAGATGCGTTTTCATTTTGTACGTAAAAACCTACTTGAGAACAATGGGCGATTAAAAAAAATACAGCCAGATTTATTACTTCTCAAACTTTTTATTTGCCTAAGGAATCAAGAAAAACACAAATAATGCTTAAGTGTTGACGAAATGCAGTGAGCAAACGGCCAATGTTCGCTAAGCATTTCCCTGGAAGATGGAGTTGGAAAAAATGGTAAGTGCCTACCAGCAGTACATCGCGCGTAATCCAATTGGTCTATTTGTCTATCTATATTTTCTTTGAAATGTGTATTGAAAATAAAAAGCAGTTGTATATTTGTCTATCTATATTGTCTTTGAAATGTGTATTGAACATGAAATGTATTTGTATATAACCATATAACCATATAACAATTACAGCACGGAAACAGGCCATCTCGACCCTTCTAGTCCGTGCCGAACACATAATCTCCCCTAGTCCCATATACCTGCGCTCAGACCATAACCCTCCATTCCTTTCCCATCCATATAACTATCCAATTTATTTTTAAATGATAAAAACGAACCTGCCTCCACCACCTTCACTGGAAGCTCATTCCACACAGCTACCACTCTCTGAGTAAAGAAGTTCCCCCTCATGATACCCCTAAACTTCAGTCCCTTAATTCTCAAGTCATGTCCCCTTGTTTGAATCTTCCCTACTCTCAGTGGGAAAAGCTTTTCCACGTCAACTCTGTCTATCCCTCTCATCATTTTAAAAACCTCTATCAAGTCCCCCCTTAACCTTCTGCGCTCCAAAGAATAAAGCCCTAACTTGTTCAACCTTTCTCTGTAACTTAGTTGCTGAAACCCAGGCAACATTCTAGTAAATCTCCTCTGTACTCTCTCTATTTTGTTGACATCCTTCCTATAATTAGGCGACCAAAATTGTACACCATACTCCAGAATTGGCCTCACCAATGCCTTGTACAATTTTAACATTACATCCCAACTTCTATACTCAATGCTCTGATTTATAAAGGCCAGCACACCAAAAGCTTTCTTTACCACCCTATCTACATGAGATTCCACTTTCAGGGAACTGTGCACAGTTATTCCCAGATCCCTCTGTTGACCTACATTCTTCAATTCCCTACCATTTACCATGTACGTCCTATTTTGATTTGTCCTGCCAAGATGTAGCACCTCACACTTATCAGCATTAAACTCCATCTGCCATCTTTCAGCCCACTCTTCCAACTGGCATAAATCTCTCTGTAGACTTTGAAACTCTACTTCATTACCCGCAACCCCACCTATCTTAGTATCATCTGCATACTTACTAATCCAATTTACCACGCCATCGTCCAGATCATTGATGTACATGACAAACAACAGTGGACCCAACACAGATCCCTGTGGCACCCCACTCGTCACTGGCCTCCAACCTGACAAACAACCATCCACCATTACTCTCTGGCATCTCCCATTCAGCCACTGTTGAATCCATCTTGCTACTCCACCATTAATACCCAACCATTGAACCTTCTTAACCAACCTTCCATGAGGAACCTTGTCAAAGGCCTTACTGAAGTCCATATACACAACATCCACTGCTTTACCCTCATCAATTTCCCGAGTAACATCTTCAAAAAATTCAAGAAGATTAGTTAAACATGACCTTCCAGGCACAAATCCATGTTGACTGTTCCTAATCAGACCCTGTTTATCCAGATGCTTATATATATTATCTCTAAGTATTCTTTCCATTAATTTGCCCACCACTGACGTCAAACTAACAGGTCTATAATTGCTAGGTTTACTCTTAGACCCCTTTTTAAACAATGGAACAACATGCGCAGTACGCCATTCCTCCGGCACTATTCCCGTTTCTAATGACATTTGAAATATTTCTGCCATAGCCCCTGCTATTTCTACACTAACTGCCCTCAATGTCCAAGGGAATATCCTGTCCGGACCTGGAGACTTATCCACTTTTATATTTCTCAAAAGTGTCAGTACTTCCTCTTCTTTGATCCTCATAGTTTCCATAGCTACTCTACTTGTTTCCCTTACCTCACATAATTCAATATCCTTGTCCTTGGTGAATACCGAAGAAAAGAAACTGTTCAATATCTCCCCCATCTCTTTTGGCTCTGCAGATAGTTGGCCACTCTGACTCTCTAATGGACCAATTTTATCCCTCGTTATCCTTTTGCTATTAATGTAGCAGTAGAAACCCTTCGGATTTACTTTTACCTTACTTGCCAAAGCAACCTCATATCTTCTTTTAGCTTTTCTAATTTCTTTCTTAAGATTATTTTTACATTCTTTATACTCCTCAAGCACCTCATTTACTCCATGCTGCCTATAACTATTGTAGATCTCCCTCTTTTTCCGAACCAAGTGTCCAATTTCCCTTGAAAACCATGGCTCTTTACAATTTTTACGATTTCCTTTCAACCGAACAGGGACATAAAGATTCTGTACTCTTAAAATTACACCTTTAAATGTACTCCATTTCTCTTCCACATCTTTCCCATAAAACAAACTGTCCCAATTTACTCCTTTTAATCCTTTCGCATCTCCTCAAAGTTAGCCTTTCTCCAATCAAAAATCTCAACCCTAGGTCCAGTTTTGTCCCTCTCCATAATTATATTGAAACTAATGGTATTGTGATCACTGGACCCGAACTGTTCCCCAACGCATACCTCTGCCACCTGACTCATCTCATTTCCTAACATGAGGTCCAGTACCGCCCCTTCTCTAGTAGGTACTTCTATGTATTGTTGCAAAAAACTATCCTGCACACATTTTACAAACTCCAACCCATCCAGCCCATTTACAGAATGTGTTTCCCAGTCTATGTGTGGAAAATTGAAATCTCCCACAATCACTACCTTGTGCTTACTACTAATATCTGCAATCTCCTTACATATTTGCTCTTCCAATTCTCGCTCCCCATTTGGCGGTCTATAATACACCCCTATAAGTGTTGCTACCCCTTTCCCATTTCTCAGTTCCACCCAAAGAGCTTCCCTAGACGAGCCCTCTAATCTTTCCTGCCAAAGCACTGCTGTAATATCTTCCCTGATAAGCAATGCAACACCTCCACCTCTTGCCCCTCCAATTCTATCACACCTGAAGCAATTAAATCCTGGAATATTTAGTTTCCAATCACAGCCCTCCTGCAACCATGTTTCACTGATCGCCACAACATCATACTTCCAGGTGTCAATCCAGGCTCTAAGTTCATCCACTTTTCATACAATGCTCCTAGCATTAAAATATACACATTTAAGAAACCCACCCTCTCTTATTCTCTGATTATTTTCTTTTTCTTCTCTCTCCCCTACATTTTGGGTCAGAGTGCTACCATTTTCTGCCCCCTGCTTCACACACTGACTGCTAGCTTTCCCAATTTGAGTCCCTCCCCCCAACCATACTAGTTTAAAGTCTCCCCAGTAGCCTTTGCAAATCTCCCCGCCAGGATATTGGTCCCCCTTGAGTTCAAGTGCAACCCGTCCTTTCTGTACAGGTCGCACCTTCCCCAAAAGAGGTCCCAATGATCCAGAAACTTGAATCCATACCCACTGCACCAGTCTCTCATCCACGCATTTATCCTCCACCTCGCTCCATTCCTACTCTCACTGTCGCGTGGCACAGGCAGTAATCCTGAGATTGTTACCTTTCCAGTCCTTCTCCTTAACTCTCTACCTAACTCCCTAAATTCTTCTTTCAGGACCTCTTCTCTTTTTTTACCTATGTCGTTGGTACCTATATGCACCACAACCTCAGGCTCCTCTCCCTCCCATTTCAGGATTTCTTGGACACGTTCAGACACATCCCTGACCCTGGCACCAGGGAGGCAAACTACCATCCGGGACTCCTGTCTGCGTCCACAGAATCGCCTATCCGACCCCCTGACTATAGAGTCCCCTATTACAATTGCCCTCCTCTTCTTTTCCTTACCCTTTTCCTTACCCTTCTGAGCAACAGGACCGGTCTCTGTGCCAGAGGCCCGGCCGCTGTCGCTGCCCCCAGGTATATGTGTCTATGTGTCTATCTATATTGTCTTTGAAATGTGCATTGAACATTACATAAATTTGTATATTTGTGTAGCTATATTGTCTTTGAAATGTGTATTGAACATGAAATGCATTTGTATATTTGTTTATCTATATTGTCTTTGACATGTGTATTGAACATGAAATGCATTTGTATATTTGTCTATCTATATTGTCTTTGAAATGTGTATTGAATATAAAAAAAGCATTTGTTATTGTTATAAAGCGTTTCCTAATTTGTTTCGCTTGGGTTTTAAATTGGTTGCACCCGTTATCAGGTGACTAAAGCATGATGTATGTATTGTCTTTGAAATGTTCATGTAAATTGAAATGCATTTGTTGCAACGTTTTCAGGCGGAATAAAGCTTTTTATTTGGACCAGAACTGTGTTTAAATTAAAAATTGGCGCTCATTTTGTGATTTTGGCGGTTGCAAGATGGCGTCGACGACTTTATTTACGGTGTCCGGGAACCAAGCGGCGATGACGTCATTTCCGGTCGGATGCAAGATGGCAGCGATGACGTCATTTCCGATCGGGGGTAAGATGCTGAAGGCGGAGTGCACGAGGTGTTGATTAATACTACAGAACTGGTAATTGTTTGTGTGGTTGTTGCAGCCAAAGCTGCATTGTGTTTCAGCAAAAGCTGCATTGTGTTGCAGCATTGTGTTTCAGTCACAGACTACAACAGGATTTGAAAATTCGTTCAAATATTCGGCTGCTTTCTCTATGGTAAGCATGTGTTTGTTGGACATTATTTAAAAGCAGCATTTTGTTTCAGCAAAAGACTCTACAACAGGATTTGAATATTCGTTTTGCACAGTGTATTTAGTGTAGTGTGGGTGAATGTCTGTGCGTGAATATATATTTGTGTGTGTGTGAGAATATATATATGTGTGTGTGTTTCTGTGAATATATATATATATATATATATATGTGTGTGTGTGTGTGTGTGATTATAAATATATGTGTGTGTGTGTGTGAATATATATGTGTGTGTGTGTGTGTGTGTGTGTGAATATATGTATGTGTGTGTTTGAATATATATATGTGTGTGTGTGAATGCATATATATGTGTGTGTGTGAATATATATATATATATGTGTGTGTGTGTGAATATATATATATGTGTGTGTGAATATATCTATGTGTGTGAATATGTGTTTGAATGTGTGTGTGTGTGTGGATGCGTGTGAATATGTGTGTTAATATGTGTGCGTCTGTGTGTGTGTGGATGTGTGTGTGTGTTTGTGTATGTGTGTGTGTGTGTGTGTGTGAATGTGTGTGTGTGTGTGTGTGTGTGTGAATGTGTGTGTGTGTGTGTGTGTGTGTGAATGTGTGTGTGTGTGTGTGTGTGTGTGTGAATGTGTGTGTGTGTGAATATGTGTGTATGTGAATATATATGTGTGTGTGAATATTAATACATGTGTGTGTGTGTGACTATTAATATATGTGTGTGTGTGTGTGAATATGTATATGTGTGGGTGTGAATATATATATATGTGTGTGAATACATATGTGTGTGTGTGTGAATATATATGTGTGTGTGTATGTGAATATATATGTGTGTGTGTGTGTGTGTGTGCGAATATATGTGAGTGTGTGTGTATATGGGTGAGTGTGTGCGAATATATGTGTGTGTGTGTGGGTGAATATATATGTGTGTGTGTGAATATATGTGTGTGTGTGTGTGTGTGTGTGTGTGTGTGAATATGTGTGTGTGTGAATATGTGTGTGTGTGTGAATATGTGTGTGTGTGTGTGTGTGTGACTATATGTGTGTGTGTGAATATATATGTGTGTGTGAATATATATATGTGTGTGCGTGGATATATGTGTGTGAATATATATATATGTGTGCATATGTGTGTGTGTGTTTGTGAATATATATGAACGTGTGTGTGAATATATATGAATGTGTGTGTGAATATATATGTATGTGTGCGTGTATGTGTGTGTATGTGTGTGTGTGTCTGAATAGGGGGTTGCACGTAAGGTCAGAAGGTCATAGGACGACGCACGGAGCCGCTCAATCCATCTGGAGGACATCCGTCACTTCCAGTATATGTTATTAATGCAAGAAATGCGTACTTTCCTATCTGTTAAAAACCGCCAGAATGTTGAATTTGTGCTCTGACAAAAATTGTGGAAGTTGGGGTAAGTGTGAGAGACGTGAACCCAACATTAGAATTCCAAACGTGAAATGAAATGAAGGTAAAGAGAAGCGAGAATTGAAGGGAAAACAGCAGCTAAAGTGCCTGGTAAACATTGGCTGTGCAGATATCGTAATTGTAAATATTTGAATTATCGTGTTTGCTCACTGTATTTCATCAACAGTTAGGCATTATTCGTGTTTTTCTTGATTCCTTTGGTATCTAAAAATTCTCAGAAGTGATAAATCTGGCTGTAAATGTTTCTTCAGATGCGTTTTCATTTTGTACGTAAAAACTTACTTGTGAACAATGGGCGATTAAAAAAAATACAGCCAGATTTATTACTTCTCAAACTTTTTATTTGCCTAAGGAATCAAGAAAAACACAAATAATGCTTAAGTGTTGACGAAATGCAGTGAGCAAACGGCCAATGTTCGCTAAGCATTTCCCTGGAAGTGGAGTTGGAAACAATGGTAAGTGCCTACCAGCAGTACATCGCGCGTAATCCAATTGGTGTAGCGTGACCCGACTGCCGTGAAACCTCCCTATTTGTGTGTGTGTGTGTGTGTGTGTGTGTGTGTGTGTGTGTGTGTGTGTGTGTGTGTGTGTGTGTGTGTGTGTGTGTGTGTGTGTGTGTGCGCGTGTGTGTGAATATATGTGTGAATATATGCATATGTGTGTGAATATATGTGTGTGAATGTGTGTGTGTGTGTGTGAAATAATATAGTATTTCGTAGTTCAGAGCTTATTTGTTATGTTTAATAGCGTGATGGCTGTCAGGAAGAAGCTGTTCTTCAATGTAGATGTTACAGTTCTCAGTTTACAAAAGTTGGACGTGACTCCAGAAGTCGGGCATCAGTCAGTCCACAAGCCGTGAGAGTCAGTCAGTCTAAAGGGCATGAGTTAATCCCAAGGCAGCGAGTGAGTTCACCGGTCATGAGTAAATCGCTCACTGCTCCCTCTCCTCCACTGACATCCCCCACCTCAAGATGCTGACCTCCGCCTGGCTATAGGATGCATCCCCTACTGAAGCCGCCATCATCCCCTGCATGAGCCCCCCCCCCCCCATTTCTCATCAGCTCACGAGAACCCTTGCATGAGACTGTGCCCCTCCCTTGGCTACATGATGTTTACCACCCGCCACCCAACCCTGACAAATCCCACCTCAAAAAAATGTTTTGCCCAAAATCTTTAGTTTTCATCAACAACTGAAATTGTCTTTAGGCTGATTTTTCAACATCACGTCAGGAAATGATAGAGGTCAAGGTGATGTGCCTATTGCTGTGGTATCCTCTGGAATAGCAGCTACATTTCTGCCTGGTTGAAGAACTACACATTCTCGATTCAAGTTACCCATCCAAGTGGCCGAGGATACATTGTGCAACATCGAGAAGAACTCTAAGAAGGCACATTCCACGAGGCAAGTGACAGTCATTGTTTGGGATGAATGTCCAATGATTAAGAGAGAACGCTTTGACGTTGTGGACAGAACTCTTCCAGATGTCTTCAGCAACACTAAGCATGTTGGTGCCTCCCCCTGCCAATATAGGCCTCAGTGACTGAGCTGTCAGCCCTCAGTGACAGCTGCCAGCCCAAAAATCTATTCCGCCCACAAACTCCATACTAGCCCTCTGGAAACCAGTACCTTTGGCCCAACATACTAGCGCAAGAGAAATATGGAGGGAAATGTCAAAGGTTTCCTGAAGGATGGAACATCTCCCAAGAATGTTGTCCTTAATAGCGTGCTTCGTTGAATGATGACTTCTGAGATAAATGCTCAGATTTTCCTTCTTAAAATTTGACCGCTGACTTTCTCTATATTAAAATTGTCTCTTTTTATCATCAGGAAATAGTCATCAAGAGGCAGTGAGCAGCAGAACACAACAAGACGCAACAAGACGCAACAAGTAAAAACTTAATACATCTCATATTTAAAATTTAAATTATTCTTATATTTTAAGAGTCATTCACATTTTAAACTTTAATAAAACCTTTTTGCACTTTTAATGCCGTGTGTTCTTCATCGCAATATAGCCTAATAGGCAGGTTTGGCTGCTCTGTGGGTGAGGCACTAAGAGTGCATGGGGGGAGGTTGTTTGGATATGCACTGAATGTGTGGATGGGAGGGGCATGGCAAGGATCAGAGTGGGGGGGGGGGGGTGAAGGTAGGTGAGGTGACTGAGTGAACTGCCAGCGTACCAGGCGTGAGTGACTGCACTGCCAGCCCACGAGCCGTGAGTTAGAAAACTGCAACCCCAATAATCCATTCAGTCCACCCTCTCCTCCTTCTCTCTCTTACTGTCTGTCACCTGTTTTGGGCACAATTTCTGGCAGCTTCTCAGCCGTCAGCTAGCCATGTCCCAGTGATTGTACTGCCAGGCCTTAGTGAGCGGCCAGCCCAAAAATCCATTCGGCCCACAAACTCCACACTAGCCCTCTGGAAACTGTAAAGATGTCAAGTCACACACTGTATCTTTACTGCTACTTTATTATCACTATACACAGACTGCTTCTCATATCTGTTCGTGGTCTGTCACCGAAGCTAGAGAGAGAGACACAGAGGTGGGGAGGTTACAATTATACTTGTGATATAGGGAGTGGTTAGTAGTGATGAGGTCACTATGTTAAAGGTACATGCACAACCCCCTACATCCTTCCCCTTGGAAACAAAACCAACACAGTGATGACAGGGCGACCACGACTCATGCGCTAGGAGCTATTAAACAACAGTATTTAAGCATAGTCCCCATAACGGTCAGGGGGCCTGACCACGCGCCCGGAGCGGGTACGCAACTCGCCATTTCCCCTCTCCGCAGGAACGACCGGAGACGGGACTGGGGCGGGAGTACGAACAGGAGAACCAGGCGGAGAGGGAAGAGGAGGTGACCGAGGGGGCGAAACGGGAGCAGCGGCAGGTGGACGAGCCTGCGGAACCGGGCTGGAGGCAGGAGGTGGGGGACGATAAAGCTGAGAAGGCAGGGTGCGAGGAATCCGAAGAGTGGCCGGAGGGGCCGAAGCCACCGGAGGTGCAAAAGGGGCAGAAGGAGGAGGAGGAGGCTCATTGACGAGACGAAGGTGTTGACGGGACCGGCGATAGATGGTGCCATCATGGTCAACCAGGTAGGATCGTGGCGAGCCAGCAGACTCGACGACCACGGCCAGCCGAGAGTGGCCGGAGGGGGATTGCATTCGCACCACCTGGCCAGGGAACAGGCGTGGGAGGGGCGGCAGGACTTGTCGTGGGAGCGCTTTTGCACCTCGTGCCTGTGGGCAATGCGCTCTTGGACAGCATGAGGCTGCAGAACAGTGGGCACGAGCGACCGCTGGGAAACTGGGATGGGAGGCCGTGTAGTGCGGGACATTAGCCGCTGTGCAGGCGAGCCCAGGGCAGTGTCACGGGAGATGTTGCGGAGGTTGAGGACGGCCAGGCAGAAATCGGAGCGGGAAAGCCGGCAGTGCTCCAGTAAACCCTTGGCACTGCGGACAGCGCGTTCGGCCAGGCCGTTGCTCTGGGGATATTAGGGGCTGCTCGCGAAATGTCGGAAGTTCCAGGTGGCAGCAAAATCCCGAAACTCAGCGCTGGAGAATTGGCTGCCATTGTCAGATTGCAGACTCGCCGGGGAGCCAAAAGTGACGGCGCAGCCTGCTGATGACCGCAGCGGATGTCAGTGAATGCAGCTGGTCCACTACCAACCAGTTGGAGTACGAGTCCACGAGAACCAGGAAGTGTTTGCCACGCCATTCAAAAATGTCGGTGGCTACCGCCGTCCAGGGCAGTGCGGGGGCAGGTTGCTGCAGGAGCGGCAGGCGTTGTTGATGTGGGGAACGACTATTGCAGGTAGAGCAGGCAGAGACCCTCTCCCTGATGTCGTTGGCCATGCCTGGCCAGTAGAATTGGCTCTGGGCCTGGGACAGAGTTGCCTCGGCCCCGGGGTGGCCGCTGTGGGCAATGTTGAAGTAGTGGTCCCGCAGCGCAGCAGGCACCACAACCTTGTGGCCCTTCACCACCACACCGTCGTGCAGCACCAGTTCATCGCAGACCAGGAAGTAGGGCACGGCACCGGCCGGCAGGGACGAGCGACGGTCAGGCCAGCCACCCCGGATGACGTCGGCAAGTTGTTGTAGGGCAGGATCCATGGCAGTGTGTTTGACCAGGGACTGCATCTGCTGTGAAGGTACAATATTAACAGTAAGCACCATCAGGTCAGACGACTCATACGGGTGGCGGGTAGTGGATGTCTACGGCGCGCGGGACAGTATGTCGGACACAAACATGTCCTTGCCCTTGCGGTACACAATGCGGAACGTGAAGCGCTGAAGCTGCAGCATCATTCGCTGAAGACGGGACGAGGCGACGTGGATCGGTTTATTTAAGATAGTGACCAGAGTTTGGTGGTCGGTTTCGACCGTGAAGGTGTTGCCGAGAATGTAGTCTTTAAATTTGGAGCAGGCAAACACCACGGCGAGCAACTCCTTTTCAATTTGAGCGTATCGCTGCTCCGCGGGGGTCATGGTGCGGGACGCGTAGGAAACGGGCAGCTGCAGGCCTTCGTGGAGCTGCAGGCAAGCGGCACCAAGACCGAACTTGGAAGCGTCGCAGGTTAGGACAATAGGAGTATGGGGTACAATTTTGGTCGCCTAATTATAGGAAGGATGTCAACAAAATAGGGAGAGTACAGAGGAGATTTACTAGAATGTTGCCTGAGTTTCAGCAACTAAGTTACAGAGAAAGGTTCAACAAGTTAGGGCTTTATTCTTTGGAGCGCAGAAGGTTAAGGGGGGACTTGATAGAGGTCTTTAAAATGATGAGAGGGATAGACAGAGTTGACGTGGATAAGCTTTTCACACTGAGAGTAGGGAAGTTTCAAACAAGGGGACATGACTTGAGAATTAAGGGACAGAAGTTTAGGGGTAACATGAGGGGGAACTTCTTTACTCAGAGAGTGGTGGCTGTGTGGAATGATCTTCCAGGGAAGGTGGTGGATGCAGGTTCGTTTTTATCATTTAAAAATAAATTGGATAGTTATATGGACGGGAAAGGAATGGAGGGTTATGGTCTGAGCGCAGGTATATGGGACTAGGGGAGAATAGGTGTTCGGCACGGACTAGAAGGGTCGAGATGGCCTGTTTCCGTGCTGTAATTGTTATATGGTTATATGGTAATAGGACGTTTTAGGTCGAAGAACTTGAGCGTGGGGGTACTAACCAGCCTGGACTTCAGGATTTCGAAAGCCCTCTGATGTTTGGGGAACCAAGCCCAGGCAATGTCCTTTTTGATCAGCTCCCGCAGGGGCGCGCTCAGCTCGCTGAGGTCGGGGGTGAACTTCCCAAGATAATTGACCATGCCCAGGAAGCGCTGCAGGCTGGGCACGTCGGAGGGTGCAGACATCCCGGAGACTGCAGCCGTCTTCTGCGGGTCCGGCTTCAGCCCCGCAGCCGTGAAGACGTGGCCCACATAGGTGACCTCCGGGACGCGGAAACGACACTTCTTCGGGTTGAGCTTCAGGTTGATCTCGCGGGCCCGATCCAGGACCTGGCGGAGGTGACGGTCGTGCTCGGTAATGTCCTTGCCGTAGACCAGGATGTCGTCGACGATGATGGCACAAGGCAGACCGGCAAACAGCTGCTCCATCGTCCGCTGGAAGACCTCGCTGGCAAAGTTGATCCCGAACGGCATGCGGAGGAACCGAAACCGGCCGAAGGGCGTGCTGAAGGTAGTCAGGAAGGTGGAACGTTCATCCAAGGTATCTGCCAGAAGGAGCTCTTGGCATCGAGGACCGAGAAGACAGTGGCCGGCCCAACCTGTGCAGCGACGTCCTCCACAGTTCGCATGGGGTAGTGTGGGCGCTTGATGGCAAGGTTCAGGTCCTTGGGGTTTATACAGATCCGGATTTCGCTTTTGTCCTTCTTAGCCGCGACCACCATGGTGGAGACCCACCTGGTGCGATCAGTCACCTCCTTGAGGACGCCAGTTGCCACCATGTGTTGCAGAGTCGACTCCACCTTGTCCTTCATGGCAAAGGAGACGCGGTGCGGCGGGCGGATCACGGGCTCAACGCCTGGGTCGACAACAATCCTGTAGCTGCAGGGCAGCTTGCCCAGCCTATCGTCGAAACGGTCAGGGTATTCGTTAAGCGGGTCCAAGGTGGAGCGCACCAGATGGATATCACGGTGGAAGGAGACTAAACCGAGGTCCTGCCACGCTCGTGCGCCCAACAGGGTGACGTTGTCAGTGTCCAGCAGAAAAAAAGTGAAGGGCCGAGAGGCCTGCGGGACCTTGCAGAGTAGGGTAGCCGTGCCGACAGGTTCGAGCACACCTCCCCCGTAGGCATGCAACAGGGAGTCGTTGGTGTAGATCAGTGCATGCTCCTTTAACATAGTGACCTCACCACTACTAACCACTCCCCATTGTCTCCTGTATAATTGTAGCTTCCCCGCCTCTAGCTCGCTCTCTAGTCCCAGTGATGACCACGGACAGCTAGAGCATAATGTGTGTAGTGACTTTAATAAAGTACTTAGTAAGAGACTTTGTGTGTCGAACAAGACCTTTTACATGGTGTCAGCGCGGTAGACTTGCGTCTCCTGTTTATCGGCTTTAATTTATTATTTGTTTCTCCCAGTTGTGTCCCCACATTTACATTTTACTATGGCTAACTCGTGCCGTCGTCCTGACAAGCTCGTTTTTGACGAGGACATCGTGCACCGCTGGACTGTCTTCCAGCGCGACTATGATCACTACTTCCAAACCGCTCACAACGGTCACCCCGGGGTGGAGGCCACTTTGTCCCAGGCCCAAGCCCAGTTTTACTGGCCGGGCATGGTTCAGGAGATTCGAGACAGGGTCTCCGCCTGTGCTGCCTGCAACAGCCTACTGCCTCACCAACAACGCCAACCTCTCATGCAGCAACCGGCTCCCGAGTTGCCGTGGATGGCTGTCGCCACTGACATCTTCGAATGGCGTGGCAAACACTTCCTGGTCCTGGTGGACTCCTACTCCAGCTGGTTCGAGGTGGACCAGCTGCCTTCCCTCACGTCTGCTGCCGTCATCGGGAAGCTTCGCCGCCACTTTTCTACCTTTGGTTCCCCGGTGACTCTCCAATCCGACAACGGCGGCCAGTTTACCAGCGCAGAATTCGCCGCCTTCGCCACCCAATGGAACTTTCGCCACATCACCAGCAGCCCCGAGTACCCGCAGAGCAACGGCCTTGCGGAGCGCGCTGTCCGCAGCGCCAAGGAGCTGCTGGAACATTGTCGTCTTGCCCATTCGGACTTCTACCTTGCCCTCCTCGACCTCCGCAACATTTCCCGGGACCCCGCACTTGGTTCGCCTGCCCAGCGCCTCATGTCCCGCACCACTAGACCCCTCTCCCGGTTTCTCAGCAATCTCTAAAGCCCGCTGTCCGCAGCCCTGCCGCTGTCAAGGAGCGCATCATCGAGAAACAGGTCATCTAAAAGCGCTCCTTTGACAAATCTTCCCGACTGCTTCCCCGTCTGTTCCCAGGCCAGGTTGTCCGGATGATGTCCACCTCCGGTCATCACCGGCTGGCCGTTGTCGTTGGCAATGCCGACTCTCCCCAGTCCTACCTGGTTAATTACGAGGGCACTATGTACCGTCGGACACGCCAGCACCTGCTGCTTGTCAACGAGCCTGCTCCGCCTCCCGCGGACCCGTATTCGCCGCCTGTCCAATCACCGCCGCCTGTAACTCCTCCTGCCCCTGTCACTCCTCGCATGCCCCGGACACTTCCTTCTCAGCTCCCTGTGCCCGGCCCACGCGAGCCTCCTTCACCTGCCTCACCTGCTGAGGTACCCGTTCCTCCCCCCCGTTCTCCTCCTTCCCCTGGGCGTTTGTCTCCCGGTTCTCCCATCTCTGTCCCTGCCCCCGTTCCTGTAGCTCCTGCGGTTGAAGGGGAAGGCGGGTTGCGCACCCGCTCTGGGCGTTTGGTCAAGCCGCCTGTCCGGTACGGAGTGTGCGAGTAGTCTGCGTCATGATGTTTTCCAACTGTTTCTGGTTTGCCTCTAGCGTATGAGCCGTGGTCGCTTTGTTTCCAAGAGGAAGGATGTAGATCAGTGCATGCTCCTTTAACATAGTGACCTCACCACTACTAACCACTCCCCATTGTCTCCTGTATAATTGTAGCTTCCCCGCCTCTAGCTCTCTCTCTAGTCCCAGTGATGACCACGGACAGCTAGAGCACAATGTGTGTAGTGACTTTAATAAAGATACTTAGTAAGAGACTTTGTTTGTCGAACAAGTCCTTTTACAGTTGGGAGTAACTCTCTCACCAGACCTTATCTTTTTGAAGAGGCTCAGCGACATAACATTGGCAACAGCGCCAGAATCGACCTTGGCAGGGAAAGGGGAGCCGTTCACAATAACACGAACTGAAGGGTCTACAATCAGGGCAGGTGCACCCAGCAGCGAGAAAATGCTGGTGTCGTCGTGGGAGGAGCTGTTATCAGAATCTGGGAGTTCGTCTAGGTGGTACTGGGAACCGACTGCGCTATCAGCTTCAGCAACGTTGTTGACCATTCCCCGATGGGCAGAAACCTGTTTCCCACGGGACCGGCATGCGGCTGAAAAGTGGTTTAGTTTCTTGCAAAAGTTGCAAGTCTTGCCCAGCGCTGGGCAGACATTGAATTGATGGGAGGCAAAGTTACAGTTGGGGCAGCGCCGGGGACCACCACCACCCCCAGGAACTGGGGCCCCCCGTTGCCGCGGCGGGCCGGAGGTGCGCCGGCGGCCAGCAACGATGGCAAAGTTAATGTCCTGGGCAGCAGGCGGCACCGCGGAGGCGACAGCCGCGGCCATGCGAGATGGATGCATGGCATCGTCCAAGGTCAAATCGGGCTTCCGCAGAAGTTCGGCCCGACGTTTTTCGTCCAGCAAACCATAAACCAGGACATCGCGGGTCAATTGCTCGGGGGTCAGTAGGTCCGGGCGGCAGCGCCGCGCCAAATGCCGTAACGCAGCTATATAGTTGTCGATCGACTCACCGAGGTTTTGACGCCGGGTGAAACACTTAAATCGTTCAAGGATGCTGTTGATGGGAATGTCACACAGCGCAGTAAACTTAGCGATAAGACATACCGCGTCCCGGGCATCTTCACCAACGCCGTAGACGAACGACGTCCCGAAGCCCTGGTCCCGAACCAGGGCTTCGGGACCAGCAAGGTTGAGGATCAGAGAAGCTTGCGTTGCAGGGAGGGCAGCAGGGTGGGCGATCGCAAGGTAGTGCTGAAAGTCACGCCGAAAGACGCCCCACCGGTGAGCAATGTCCGAGTCAAAGACCAGGACATCAGGTTTGCGGCAAGAGTGTGCCATGGCACAGAAGACACACCAGATAACGGGAAAGGGAACTGGGAGAGAAAAAATAAAACCCGTTAAACAGGAGGCGCAGGGTACGTCTTTGACACCATGTAAAGATGTCAAGTCACACACTGTATCTTTACTGCTATTTTATAATCACTATACACAGACTGCTTCTCATATCTGTTCGTGGTCTGTCACCGAAGCTAGAGAGAGAGACACAGAGGTGGGGAGGTTACAATTATACTAGTCATATGGGGAGTGGTTAGTAGTGATGAGGTCACTATGTTAAAGGTACATGCACAACTCTCTACAGAAACCAGTACCTTCGGCCCACAACACTCATACTAGCGCAAAATAAAGTGCACCCCCCGCCCACTGGCCAGCAATATTGGAATTGGTGTATGTGGGGAAGTAGATATTCCTAAACCTGTTTGCTGCAGTCTTCAGGCTCCTGTAACTTCTACCTGAAGGTAACAGGGAGATTAGTGTGTGGCCAGGATGGTGTGGGTCTTTCATGATACTGCCAGCCTTTTTGAGGCAGCGACGGCGATAAATCCCCTCGATGGAAGGAAGGTCAGAGCCGATGATTGACTCTGTCCCGCCCACTCCTGTGACATTAGTCTGAAGAGGATCTCGCCCCAAAACGTCACCGATTCCGCCTCTCCAATGATGCTGCCTGTCCCGCTGATTTACTCCAGCATGTTGTTTATATTTATGCTATTGAGTGTCACTCCATTTGTACTACCATACATGTTGTCACATCATCAGTACTACATGTGTATCACTCCACAATATGTCACTCCATCAATAATGCGCCATAGTGTATCTCTCCATCAATTTTACCCCACAGTGTGTTACTCCATCAATGCTCCACCTCGGTGAGTCACTCCATCAATACTGCCCCACAGTGTGTAATTGCATCTGTACTTACACACAGTGTATTCCTCCATCAGTACTACCCACACCGTTTGTCACTTCAAATTGGAAGAGTGGGCTGAAAAATGGCAAATGGAGTTTAATGCTGATAAGTGTGAGGTGCAACATCTTGGCAGGACAAATTAAAATAGGACGTACATGGTAAATGTTAGCGAATTGAGGAATGTAGTTAAACAGAGTAATCTAGGAATAACTGTGCACAGTTCCATGAAGGTGGCATTTCATGAAGATAGGTTGGTAAAGAAAGCTTTTGGTGTGCTGGCCTTTATAAATCCGAGCATTGAGTATAGAAGCTGGAATGTAATGTTTAAATTGTACAAGGCATTGGAGAGGCCAATTCTGGAGTACAGTGTACAATTTTGGTCGCCAAATTATAGGAAATACTAGACTAAGTGGGACCCGTTGGGTCTCAGCATCACACGGGAGGGCTGGACACCCAACACAATATTCCGCCTCTGCAGCAATTCCAATATTGCTGGCCAGTGGGAGGGGACTTTCTGTTGCGCTAGTATTAGTGCTGTGGCCCGAAGGTACTGATTTCCAGAGGGCTAGTATGGAGTTTGTGGGCCGAATAGATATTTGGGCTGGCAGCTCGCTGAGGCCTGGCAGTACAACCACACGGACCTGGCAGGCTGGCGGCTGAGAAACTGCCAGAAATTGTGCCCAAAACAGGTGACAGGACTGTTGAGAGAGAGAAGGGGGAGAAGGGTGGACTTAATGGATTATGGGCTGGCAGTTCACTATCTCACGGCTCGTGGGCTGGCAATGCAGTTACTACACGCCTGGGACGCTGACAGTTCACCTCAGTCATCCCACCTACCTTCACCGCCCCCACTCCTCTGCTTCCTTGGCCTTTCCCCTCCCACCCACACATTCAGTGCATCTCCAAACAACCTCCCCCCCCATGCACTCTCAGTGGCTCTCCCACAGAGCAGCCATTCCTGCGTATAGGTTCTATTGTGATGAAGAACACACAGCATTAAAAGTGCAAAAAGGTTTTATTAAAGTTTAAAATGTGCATGACTCTTAAAATATAAGAACAATTAAATTTTAAAGATGAGATTTATTACGTTTTACTTGTTGTGTCTTGTTGCGCCTGGTTGTGTTCGGCTGCTCACCTGCCTCTTGATGACTATTTCCTATTGATAAATAGAGACAGTTTAATATACAGAAAGGCAGCGGTCAAATTTGAAGAAGGAAAATCTGAGAATTTATCTCAGAAGTCATCAATCAACGAAGCACGCTATTAATGACAACATTTTGGGCAATGTTCCATCCTCAGGAAACCTTTGACATTTCCCTTCATATTTCTGTTGAGCTAGTATGTTGGGACACAGGTACTGATTTTCCAGAGGGCTAGTATGGAGTTTGTGGGCGGAATGGATTTTTGGGCTTGCAGCTCAGTCACTGAGCCCTGTACTGGCAGAGCGGCACCAAATGGCTTAGTGTTGCTGAAGACATCTGGAAGAGTTCTGTCCACAACTTCAAAGCATTCTCTCCTAATCAAGTCGTCAAGTTTATTTGTCACATACACACGAGATGTGCAGTGAAATGAAAGTGGCAATGCTCGCGGACTTTTGTGCAAAAGACAAACAACCAAACAAATTATAAACACAATCATAACACACACATTATTTACATAATAATGATGGAAGGAAAAACGTTCAGTAGAGTTAGTCCCTGGTGAGATAGGCGTTTACAGTCCGAATTGCCTCTGGGAAGAAAATCCTTCTCAATCTCGTCGTTGTCACCGCCTGGCAAGGAGGCGTTTGCCTGACCGTAGCAGCTGGAAACAGTCCGTTGCAGGGGTGGAAGGGGTCTCCCATGATTTTTATTTGCTCTGGAGTGGCACCTCCTGATATATAGTCCTGCAGGGGGGCGAGTGAAGTTCCCATAGTGCGTTCGGCCGAACGCACTACTCTCTGCAGAGCCTTCTTGTCCTTGGCAGAGCAATTCCCAAACCAGATGGTAATATTTCCGGACAAGATGCTTTCCACCGCCGCTGCGTAAGAAGCACTGGAGGATCCTCGGAGACACTCTGAATTTCCTCAATTGCCTGGGGTGGTAAAGGAAGACATAAATAATCTGCCGGAAATAGCAGGGGACCGCGGGTCAAAGGAGTTGGAGGAATTGAGTGAATCCAGGTTAGTCGGGAAGTGGTGTTGGGTAAATTGAATGGATTAAAGGCCGATAAATCCTTAGGACCAGATAGACTGCATCCCAGAGTACTTAAGGAAGTAGCTCAGGGAGGAGGCGGAGCAAGAAGCTGGAGTAGTCGCACTTTTTCCAAGCTCCCAATCTGTTAACCTTCAACTGTTATTACAGCTCAGCCTAAGTTTTAAAACTACCATAAATATTTAACACCATTGACAGCACTCCTCCACATCGTAAAGATGGCAGGCAGAAGAAAGAAAGAGGAGCAACATATTGAAGACTCGACGACCAGCACCATCATGGCTACGCTAGCAGTCTTGTTAACAGAGCACAAGGCATCGCTACTGGCAGAATTTAACGCAGCGTTCACCAAGCTGGTAACGAAGCTGGACAATATTCAGACCACTATTCTAGATCAACAACAGCGTCTTTCGTCATTAGAGACATTTGCCGATACCACCAGCCAAGACATGCGAGCTATGGAGACAATGCTAACTACGGTCATCGAAGAGAACGCCAAGTTTAAGTCTAAGCTTATCGACCTGGAAGGCAGGAGTCGCCGAAATAACGTAAGGATAGTCGGCCTCCCCGAGAACATCGAAGGCCCCCAAACAACAGCTTGCTCGAGACACTTGGCGAACGCATACTGGAATCAGCCCCGGAGCTAGACCGAGCCCATCGCACGCTAACAGCCAATCCAAGCCCTGGTGGAAACCCAGAGCAGTTGTGGTTTGCTTCCATAGATTCCAGACCCACGAGTTGGTGGTGCGTGAGGCTCGGAGGCAGAGGGGTAAGCTGAAGTACAAAGATATCCCGATTCACATTTTTGAAGATTACTGTCCCGAGATAGTTGAACAACGTTCTGCATATCGAGACGTCATGAAGGAGCTGTACAACCTGGGTCTCAAACCCTCCCTTCATTATCCGGCCAAGCTGTTCATCATGGCCGGGGAGGGAAAGAGGCGACGGTTAACATCTCCGGAGGACGCTCAGGCTTTCATTTCATCTTACCGTTGATGCAGACCGGGACCCACAGATGACTGACTCTGCTCGGTACGTTTACATCCGAATGGCACAGGGATCCAGTTAATCTACGGTTACATTATGGGTTACATTATGGGCTAACTTTAGCTTGACTGCCCTTAGCAATTAGCCACTGCTAGCGCTCGGCCTTGCTGTTATACCAGACCCCTGTCTTGAAACGTATGAGGCCGGTAAGAAATTACCACGTTCATGACTATGTCTTACCAACTTTTCCTTTTAATGTTTATGTGTAATCATACTTGAAAGGCTCTTCCCCTGTACATGCTATAAAATAGGGCTCAAGGGACCCACATTGTGGTTCGTGATTTGATCTCTGCCTTCTTGCTTTTAGCAGCTGGCCAGCATTTGAATGGTTTGTTTACACTAGTCTTCATAGCGGACTGTCTGGGGCTGATAAGAACTCATTATAGTCAAGGCTGCGTTACACCAATTAGCTCTTACAGCGTTTTTGTTTAACAAAACTTAATTGATGTTCTTCTGCCCTGCGCCTTAATCCAAGAATCCAGTTTGCCACTTATTAATCTCTCTAATGCTAACTCTTTCTTTATACCTTACCAACTTTAAATTATACTCTGTTATACCAAAGGAAGCTATTCCTGTTTCACTTATACGTTGGCTTACTTATTTAGTATCACTATGTTGTTAATTTTGTTAATTTGTCTTGTTGTATTATTACTATCATCACTACTATTATTACCATTAGTGTTAGCAATGTCATTGGTAGTACAACTACCAAGGCTATTATTTTAACTTTGTATCTATTCATTTAGGTTTACTTCACTTTATTTCTATTTCTATTTCTATTTTCTATTGTCCATTTCTCAAATTATTATTATCATTGTTATCATTATTATAGTTCTTTCATTTTATGTTACTTTACTGATATTGAGCGACTTTGCTGCTTTGGGATGTGGAAATATTGGGAGTTAAGATCGGACTACTCCATGCGGATGCGAGGACACGTACCTTGGTGCAATGGGCACTCAAGGTTCGGTTGGGACATTGGGGACCTCAGGTCCGGGGACTTAGGTTTGAAAGATGGTTAAGTGATATGTGTCACGACCGTTTGTTGTGTGTATACGTATGTATGTTTTTTTTTTCTTTCATTTCCCCTTTTACCACCCACACCTCCACTCTCAGCAGCTGGCTTCGATGCGCTCTTCCATTTCAATCTGCAGTATTACAGCGCTCTGCCCCCTCGTTTGGATATAGCTAAATATGGCCAACACAAACGACACTCTTAGATGTGTCTCGTGGAACGTGAGGGGAGTGGGGGGTCCTACTAAGACTGATAAGATCTTGGCCCACTTGCAATACCTTAAGGGCGATATATTTTTTATTCAAGAGACACACCTTCGCAACAGAGAGGTAACACGGCTTAAGAGAGGCTGGATTAGCCACTTATTTCATTCAAAATTTAATTATAGGGCTAGGGGTACTGCTATCCTGATTCGTAAAAAACGTTATGTTCGAACCACAGAAAACGGTGGAAGACCCTGCTGGCCGCTTTGTCATGGTCTCTGGCAAACTGTAAGACACACCTGTCATATTGGCCAGTATTTACGGTCCCAACTGGGATGACAGTTCATTTGTAACCAAATGTTTTACATCTCTCCCAAACATTGAAAATTACCACATCATTGTGGGTGGAGATTTTAATCTGGTCCAAGACTCTATACTGGACAGATCTTCGAACAAAGCCTCCACTTTAACTAAATCAGGTAGGACTCTGCATGCTTTTACCAAACAACTTGGGCTCACTGACCCATGGAGACATACATTTCCCACGACTAAATTATTTTCTTTTTTCCCACGTGCACCGTACCTATACCCGTATAGACTTCTTCCTCTTAGACAACAGACTGCTCTCCAAAATTAAATCCAGCGAGTATCATAGTATCGTGATATCAGATCACGCTGCGACTTCCCTCGATCTTCACTTTCGTAAACGAACTAACCCCTTTAAACAGTGGAGGTTCACTCCTCATTACTAGCAGAGGCTCACTACAAGCAATTCCTGCACTCTCAAATCATTTATATTTTGAGCTGAATGACTCGCCGGACATAGCAAGAGGTATACTCTGGGAAGCTTCAAAAGCTTATATTAGGGGCCAACTTATCTCTTTTGTCTCCAACCTGAAAAGAGCCGAGACGTCCCAAATGGCAGACCTGTTACGAAAAATAAAGGACATTGATGATAAATACGCATCTGACCCAGATCCTAATTTTTATAAAGAACGCCTTAGGTTACACATAGACTTTGACCTCATGTCTACCAATAAAGCCAAGTTACGACTGCTTAAATCTAGGCAACACTTTTTTAAATCTGGGGATAAAGCTGGGAAGCTTTTGGCCCATCAGGCCAGAACCGAGGCGACTTCACGGCTAATTCCAGCCATTAGATCCAGCTTAGGGGAGATTCATACCGATCCTCTTAGAATTAATTAAGCATTTGCTAAATTCTACGCTGAACTATACGCTTCCGATTGTCCTCCCACTGCAGATGACATGTTCCGTAGTATGACGCTTCCCCGAATTGACGATGAAGCCACGAGAGTCTTGGGTGGTCCCATACCTGTCACTGAGGTCCAAGCAGCCATCACATCGCTGCAAAGCGGAAAGTCGCCCGGCCCTGACGGCTTCACTGTAGAATATTACAAAGCTTTCTCTGCTCTCCTCGCCCCAGTCCTGAGAGATATGTACAATGAGGCGTTTCTACATCGTCGCCTACCGCCCACCTTGTCGTTGGCTACTATCTCCCTAATTCTTAAAAAGGAGAAAGATCCTCTGCTTTGTAGTAGCTATAGACCAATTTCACTCTTGAATGTGGACCTCAAAATCCTCTCTAAAGTTCTTGCGCTCCGTCTTCAACAAGTGATGCCCTTTATTATCTCATTAGATCAAACAGGGTTTATGCCAGGCCGACAGTCATCCCACAATACTAGGCGTCTCCTTAACATCATCCATTCACCAAGTAGTGAGACCCCGGAGATAGTGGTCTCCCTCGACGCCGAAAAAGCTTTCGACAGGGTCGAGTGGAAGTACCTATACGAGGCGATGGACAGGTTTGGCCTCGGTAACAGTTTCATTCATTGGGTCAGTCTATTATACTCGTCCCCGGTGGCCTCAGTATAAACAGACGGCACACTGTCGCCACACTTCCCCCTTCAGAGAGGTACCAGGCAGGGCTGCCCGTTATCACCACTTCTGTTTGCTGTCGCGATAGAACCCTTGGCGGGTTTGTTACGCTCGGAGAAGGGCTTTAAAGGTATCACACGGTTTGACACAATTCATAAAGTCTCATTGTATGCGGATGACCTGCTCCTGTACATCTCGAATCCAGTCAGCTCTCTCCCTGTGATTATGAATATTTTAGAACGGTTTGGGGTGTTACCGATTAACTCATTGGGTAAGCAGCCCCCTCGCTCTTTAACCTCATTCAAATCGGCGGAGGACGGATTTCGCTACCTCGGCGTTTTTATCACAATTTGATATGTTTGATATGTTCCGCACAAACTTCCTGCCTCTGGTTGAGAAAGCTGAAAGAGACTTTGACCGCTGGTCAGTCTTAACGTTATCCCTCGCGGCCCGGATAAATCTGGTCAAGATGGTCGTCCTACTCAAATTCCTGTACCTTTTCCAGCATGTTCCTATATTTATCACTAAATCTTTTTTTGATAAATTAGAAAGGAGAATATCTAAATTTTTATGGGGTAGCAAACCGGCTAGAATCCGAAAGGCGATACTGCAGTCTCCTAAGAGTGACGGCGGTTTGGCACTTCCTGACTTTAGGCGATACTATTGGGCAGCTAACTTGCAAACAATCCTGTACTGGATGAATGATGATTGCGACCACCTACCGACCTGGGTACACATGGAAAAGGCGAGTTCACATCACCCGTTGCGGTCTGTCCTATGCTCTCAAATCCCCCTTTCTATAACATCTGCGGGTGCAGTCCCAATTGCGTCCCTCTCGCTCAAGATATGGAGTCAATTTAGGAAAAACTTTGGTTTACAAGGCCCTTCCATCTTGACCCCACTGCTTAAAAATCACATCTTTAAACCTTCAAGTACAGACTCCGCATTCAAAACCTGGCATAGTAATGGCATCAGTAGTATCAAAAACCTATACAAGGATGGTATTTTTTCGTCTTTTGCGGATCTTTCGTACAACTATAGCCTCCCAAACTCCCACCTTTTTCGTTTTTTCCAGATTAGGAATTTTGTGAAGAAGATATTCCCCCATTTCCCAAATCGTCCCCTTGAAACCCTGACCGATTCCATCCCAGCTCTAGATCCCAACCGGAAGAAATGCATCTCTTTTTTGTACAACTTGTTAGGGTCGGTTATATTGAAACCTTATACCTCATTAAAAGCTGCGTGGGAGGGCGAGCTGAATACGAAACTAACAGACCAGCAATGGGACTCTGCCTTGGATTTGATCCATTCTTCCTCCATATGTGCCCGTCATGGCCTAATCCAATGCAAAGTCCTTCACAAAGTCCACTACACAAACGCAAGATTATCTAGAATATACCCCGCTGTTAAAGACACCTGCAACAGATGCAATCAATCCCCTGCCAACCATAGTCATATGTTTTGGTCTTGCCCTAAACTAGCAAACTTTTGGAGGAGTGCTTTCGACGTGCTAAGCAGAGCCTATGGCCAGACTATTCCTCCAAACCCACTGTCAGCTATTTTTGGTATTCCCCCCAACACCAACCTCTCTGTTGCGTTGAAGCGGGTCCTGGCTTTTACAACCCTGTTAGCCCGGAGACTGATTTTGCTTAACTGGAGACTTACCTGTCCCCCGACACACGCCCGCTGGATCAAGGAGGTGCTCTACAACATAAAGCTTGAAAAACTTAGGTTCACTCTCAAAGGCTCTACCAAGACATTCCTAGATACATGGAACCCTTTCCTGGAACTTGTTAACTCTCTTAACTTGTTTCCGGACTCGGAAGAGGAATGAGTGTCCTCTATCACAGTTCTGTCTTATTGCAGCTGCTATCCCCTCAACCCCTCCCCCCCCCCTCCCTCCCCACAAATTTTTATTTTAAAATCTATTTTTCATTTATTTATTTATTTATTTCTTAAATTTTCGTTTTTTTAAAATCGTATTTGTGTGGATGTGTACGTATGTGAGTGTTGTTTGCTACCGGGTGGCGAGGGTGGGTAAGGGTAAGGGTTTTGAGGGTCGTTTACATACTGTTGTACAATTATGTCCTGATTATCACTGTCTGTTATCATTGTATGTATGCAAATTGCTGTTAAATTCAAAATGCAAATAAAAAGATTTAAACTAACAATAGGCTGGAAGTGATAGGTAAGAGGGAGTTTGGAGACAAAGTTGGGAACATTTACATGGCCATTTCATGTAAACATAAACACTCATTAGGAGAACGAGGAGTTCTGTAGCCCCATTGAAGGAAGGATGTGAAGGCTTTGGAGAAGCTCCAGACCGGATTTACCAGGATGTCGTCTGCAATTGAGTGGGAATAAAATTCAACATTTATGAAGTTTTATGAAGGGTTGTGGTAGATACAGCTCTGAGAGTGGTATTTAAGATGTTTTTAGATAGTTAGATAGGCACTTTAATATGCAGGGAACGAGAGGTTTGGATCATGAGCAGGTTATTAGATAGGCACATTATTTAGATAGGCACATTATTTAGATAGGTACATTATTTAGATAGGCACATTATTTAGATAGGCACATTATTTAAATAGGTACATTATTTAGATAGGCACATTATTTAGATAGGTACATTATTTAGATAGGCACATTATTTAGATAGGCACATTATTTAGATAGGCACATTATTTAGATAGGCACATTATTCAGATAGGTACATTATTTAGATAGGCACATTATTTAGATAGGTACATTATTTAGATAGGCACATTATTTAGATAGGCACATTAATATGCAGCGAACGGAGAGGTTTGGATCATGAGCAGGCAAAAGGAATTAGTTTAAATTAGCATCATGATCAACATCGACTTTATGGGCCAAAAGGGCTAATTCTGTAGTACCCGGACGTGGCATCGAAGGACGAGAAGTCGAAGCCAAATAACCGAATGGAAACAAAACCGAAACGCCAAATAACCGAAAGTATACGAAGCGGAAACGCCAATAAACCGAAAGTCTGAGTCGCCCAAAAGCCAACGAACCGAATGGCCGCTCTGCTGAAACAGCAAATAATGGACATGACGTCGCCGGGGTTGGGACTTGTCAGCAATTGTTCCAGACCCCCCGCGTCCATCACATCACTGGCCGGTGGAGACGGGAGGGTGGGGGTCATTTTCACTCACAAGCCATTATTTGACTTTTCGGCAGAGCGGTCATTCTGTTATTTGGCGTTTCAGCTTCGTTTCCATTCGGTTATTTGGTGTTTCATCTACGTTTCCATTCGGTTATTTGGCGTTTCAGCTACGTTTCCATTCGGTTATTTGGCGTTTCAGCTTCGTTTCCATTCGGTTATTTGACGTTTCAGCTACGTTTCCATTCGGCTATTTGTCTTCGACTTCTTAGCTTCAGATTCTCGTCCTTCGATGCCACGTCCACACACTATTTCTGTGCTGCACTGTTCGATACAAAACACTAAAATACAGATTGTCATCACTCTAATATGTTCTGTGAACAACCATTTCCTCAATGTCAGAGACAGCCCGCCATTAGTTTCTGATATATTGAAAAGCTCATGAAATTCTCACCCTGTTCATCCTCCACGAGCAGCAAATTAGTCCAAGAGCAACGGCCAGTTTAATCACCAAGTAGCCCAGAACTATGATGATCCTAATGTCTGTGAAGGACGAAATGTCTAATGATCCTGTGAAGGACAAAATTGACATTTTAATTTCCTTTCTCCACCGTGTTTCATAATTAAATACTCCTGTCTGTGATGTGACAACATTCTGAATTAGACACTGGGACACAGTGAGAAATATTTGTGCCACGTCTAATCCAGGGTACCTTTTATTTCGTGTCCATAACATCTGAGTACTTCTGTTTGATATTTTCTGCTTCATTACTTTTGGAACATTGTGAATATGTTTTGGGTCTGAATATACACAAAATAGGTTGATCCATTATCTAAACTGATGTCAACCAGGTGTCTACACAAGAGGGCGTGGATACAGATTCACAGCTGAGACTCTGCAGGATCTGAATTCTTACTCTGGGCCGTATTGCCTGAGGAGCTAATATGGTCATAGAGTGATGCAGTGTGGAAACAAATCTGTCAGCCCAACTTACATGTCCCAGTTACACTAGTCCCACCTCCCCCAAGCTTGGTCCATATCCCTACAAACCTGTTCTATCCATTAGCCAGTGAGGTGTGAGAGGCATGGCTCATTCACTTGGGTTTATTTAAAGAGATGTCCATTTTATAAAGGTGTAATCTTGCTTCAATGTTACCCTCATGTATGGGTTTGAAAGATCTGTGTTTCTGTAACATGTAAACACAAAATACTTCATATTTGTTGTTGCTTTATTCACTGATATAACATTATGCCATCAATTGACAGGCTCCAGTGAAGTTACACTTTGATCTGTAGCATTGGGCATTGATGGAAATATGGGAGACTTTGAGATAAATGGTTTTATTTATGATTATACAGGGAAAAGGGGTGGAAGTTTGCAACCTTCACGTGGTCCGCCCCGTTTCAACTAATGCAATCAACTCGACGTGCACAAACGGAAGACCAAATAGAACAAGTTGTCCAGCAACTTTAGGCTGTGCACGCCACACGCAAGAAGAAGAAGATACAGGGAAAAGTATAATAATATTCCAGCAGTGGTTGAAGGTTGTTATTGTTCCTTGTGAAATCTGCGGTTAGAATTTTGTTTGGAACTGCCTCTAATATCAAGTATTTCATACAGTCGAGGCACAACTATATTCCCCTTTCAAGTGTACACAAAATTGCTGGAGAAACTCAGCGGGTGCAGCAGCATCTATGGAGCGAAGGAAATAGGTGACGTTTCGGGCCGAAACCCTTCTTCAGACTGATGGGCGGTGGGGGGGAGAAGGAAGGAAAAAGGGAGGAGGAGGAGCCCGAGGGCGGGGGGGTGGGAGGAGACAGCTCGGGGGTTAAGAAAGGGGAGGAGACAGCAAGGGCTAGCACAATTGGGGGAATTCAATGTTCATGCCAACCGGACGCAAACAACCCAGGCGGAATATGAGGTGCTGTTCTTCCAATTTCCGGTGTTGCTCACTCTGGCAATGGAGGAGACCCAGGACAGAGAGGTCGGATTGGGAATGGGAGGGGGAGTTGAAGTGCTGGGCCACCGGGAGTTCAGGTAGGTTATTGCGGACCGAGCGGAGGTGTTCGGCGAAACGATCGCCTAACCTCCGTTTAGTCTCCCCGATGTAAATCAGCGGACATCTAGAGCAGCGGATGCAGTAGATGAGGTTGGAGGAGATACAGGTGAACCTTTGTCGCACCTGGAACGACTGCTTGGGTCCTTGAATGGAGTCGAGGGGGGAGGTGAAGGGACAGGTGTTGCATTTCTTGCGGTTGCAACGGAAAGTGCCCGGGGAGGGGGTGGTGCGGGAGGGAATGGGAAGAATTGACGAGGGAGTAGCGGAGGGAGCGGTCTTTGCGGAAGGCAGACATGGGGGGAGATGGGAAGATGTGGCGAGTGGTGGGGTCACGTTGGAGGTGGCGGAAATGGCGGAGGATTATGTGTTGTATTTGCCGGCTGGTGGGGTGAAAGGTGAGGACTAGGGGGACTCTGCCCTTGTTGCGAGTGCGGGGATGGGGAGAGAGAGCAGTGTTACGGGGTATGGATGAGACCCTGGTGCGAGCCTCATCTATGGTGGTGGAGGGGAATCCCCGTTCCCTGAAGAACGGGGACATTTCCGATGCCCAGGTATGGAATGTCTCATCCTGGGAACAGATGCGGCGTAGTCGGAGGAATTGGGAGTAGGGGATGGATTCTTTACAGGGGGCAGGGTGGGAAGACATGTAGTGCAGATAGCCATGTGAGTCAGTTGGTTTGTAGTGTATGTCGGTCAGAAGTCTGTCCCCTGCGATGGAGATGGTGAGGTCAAGGAATGGTTGGGAAGTGTCGGAAATGGTCCAGGTGTATTGGAGTGCCGGATGGAAGTTGGTGGTGAAGTGGATGAAGTCAGTCAGTTGTGTGTGGGTGCAGGAGGTGGCCGCAAAGCAGTCGTCAATGTAACGGAGGTAGAGGTCGGGGATGGGGCCCTGGTACGTCTCGAACAAGGATTGTTCGACGTACCCGACAAAGAGGGAAGCGTAGCTGGGGCCCATGCGTGTGCCCATAGCTACGCCTTGTGTTTGGAGGAAATGGGAGGAGTCAAACGAAAAGTTGTTGAGGGTGAGGACCAACTCGGCTAGGCGGAGGAGAGTGTCAGTGGCTGGGTATAGGTTGCTCCTCTGGTCGAGGAAGAACCGGAAGGCTTTGAGGCCATCCTGGTGGGGGATGGAGGTGTAGAGTGACTGGACGCCCATGGTGAAGATGAGGGGGTGAGTTTCTGCAGAATGGAATGCGTGGAGGCGGCGGAGAGTGTCTGAGGTGTCTAGAACATAGGTGGGAAGGGATTTGACCAAGGGGGATAGTATGGAGTCAAGGTATGTGGAGATGAGTTCGGTGGGGCACGAACAGGCAGAGACAATGGGTCTGACGGGAGAGCCGGGTTTGTGGATTTTATGGAGAAGGTAAAAACGGGCCGTGTGGGGCTGGGAAACGAGGAGGTTACATAGATACATAGATACATAGAAAATAGGTGCAGGAGTAGGCCATTCGGCCCTTCGAGCCTGCACCGCCATTCAATATGATCATGGCTGATCATCCAACTCAGAATCCTGTACCTGCCTTCTCTCCATACCCCCTGATCCCTTTAGCCACAAGGGCCACATCTAACTCCCTCTTAAATATAGCCAATGAACTGGCCTCAACTACCCTCTGTGGCAGAGAGTTCCAGAGATTCACCACTCTCTGTGTGAAAAAGTTTCTTCTCATCTCGGTCCTAAAGGATTTCCCCCTTATCCTTAAGCTGTGACCCCTTGTCCTGGACTTCCCCAACATCGGGAACAATCTTCCTGCATCTAGCCTGTCCAACCCTATAAGAATGTTGTACGTTTCTATAAGATCCCCTCTCAATCTCCTAAATTCTAGCGAGTATAAGCCAAGTCTATCCAGTCTTTCTTCATATGAAAGACCTGACATCCCAGGAATCAGTCTGGTGAACCTTCTCTGCACTCCCTCTATGGCTATAATGTCCTTCCTCAGATTTGGAGACCAAAACTGTACGCAATACTCCAGGTGTGGTCTCACCAAGACCCTGTACAACTGCAGTAGAACCTCCCTGCTCCTATGCTCAAATCCTTTTGCTATGAAAGCTAACATACCATTCGCTTTCTTCACTGCCTGCTGCACCTGCATGCCTACTTTCAATGACTGGTGTACCATGACACCCAGGTCTCGCTGCATCTCCCCTTTTCCTAATCGGCCACCATTTAGATAATAGTCTGCTTTCCTGTTTTTGCCATCAAAGTGGATAACCTCACATTTATCCACATTATACTGCATCTGCCAAACATTTGCCCACTCACCCAGCCTATCCAAGGCACCTTGCAGTCTCCTAGCATCCTCCTCACAGCTAACACTGCCCCCCAGCTTAGTGTCATCCGCAAACTTGGAGATGTTGCCTTCAATTCCCTCATCCAGATCATTAATATAAATTGTAAATAGCTGGGGTCCCAGCACTGAGCCTTGCGGTACCCCACTAGTCACTGCCTGCCATTGTGAAAAGGACCCGTTTACTCCTACTCTTTGCTTCCTGTTTGCCAGACAGTTCTCTATCCACATCAATACTGAACCCCCAATACCGTGTGCTTTAAGTTTGTATACTAATCTCTTATGTGGGACCTTGTCGGAAGCCTTCTGAAGGTCCAGATACAACACATCCACTGGTTCTCCCCTATCCACTCTACTAGTTACATCCTCGAAAAATTCTATAAGATTCGTCAGACATGATTTACCTTTCGTAAATCCATGCTGACTTTGTCCAATGATTTCACCACTTTCCAAATGTGCTGCTATCCCATCTTTAATAACAGACTCAAGCAGTTTCCCCACTACCGATATTAGACTAACTGGTCTGTAATTCCCCGTTTTCTCTCTCCCTCCCTTCTTAACAAGTGGGGTTACGTTTGCTACCCTCCAATCCTCAGGAACTACTCCAGAATCTAAAGAGTTTTGAAAAATTATCACTAATGCATCCACTATTTCTGGACCTACTTCCTTAAGTACTCTGGGATGCAGCCTATCTGGCCCTGGTGATTTATCGTCCTTTAATCCATTCAATTTACCCAACACCACTTCCCGACTAACCTGGATTTCACTCAGTTCCTCTATCTCCTTTGACCCGCGGTCCCCTGCTATTTCCGGCAGATTATTTATGTCTTCCTTAGTGAAGACGGAACCAAAGTAGTTATTCAATTGGTCCGCCATATCCTTGTTCCCCATGATCAACTCACCTGTTTCTGACTGCAAGGGACCTACATTTGTTTTAACTAATCTCTTTCTCTTCACATATCTATAAAAACTTTTGCAGTCAGTTTTTATGTTCCCTGCCAGTTTTCTTTCTTAATCTATTTTCCCTTTCCTAATTAAGCCCTTTGTCCTCCTCTGCTGGTCTCTGAATTTCTCCCAGTCCTCTGGTATGCTGCTTTTTCTGGCTAATTTGTACGCATCATCTTTTGCTTTGATACCATCCCTGATTTCCCTTGTTATCCACGGATGCACTACCTTCCCTGATTTATTCTTTTGCCAAACTGGGATGAACAATTTTTTAGTTCATCCATGCAGTCTTTAAATACCTTCCATTGCATATCCACCGTCAACCCTTTTAGAACTAATTGCCAGTCAATCTTGGCCAATTCACGTCTCATACCCTCAAGCTTACCTTTCTTTAAGTTCAGAACCGTTGTTTCTGAATTAACAATGTCACTCTCCATCCTAATGAAGAACTCAACCATATTATGGTCACTCTTTTGTGACCATAAAGGTTGGAGGCTCAGTCGGGTAGGGCGTGGGAATTGATGAAGTCGGTGATGGTGCTAGAGATGGTGGCCTGGTGCTCGTCAGTGGGGTCATGGTCCAAGGGTAAGTAGGAGGAGGTGTCCAAGAGTTGGCGCGTGGCCTCAGCTTTGTAGAGATCGACGCGCCAGACTACTACGGCACCTCCCTTGTCGGCTGGTTTGACACAAGAAAGACATTCTTGCCAATCTGGGTTTTTGCGGAGTGATTCAATGGCAGTGCGTTTAGGGGGGGGGGGGGAGATTAGAGTGAGACAGGGGAGTGGAGAAGTTGAGGCGGTTGATGTCTTGACGGCAGTTTTGGATAAAGAGTTCCAGAGCCGGGACTTTACGAGAGGGGGGTTCCCCGAGGAGGGGGTGCGTTGGAGACGGGGAAGAGGGGTCATCATTGGGGGGTGAGGACTCCTTCCCATGGAAGTGCGCTGTGAGGCGGAGGGGACGGTAGAAGAGCTCCAAGTCATGGTGGGGCGCGGAACTCATTGAGATGGGGACGGCGGGGGACAAAGGTGAGATCTCTGCTGAGGACAGGCCGTTCGGTGGAGGAGAGGGGGAGGTCGGGGGGGGGGGGGATGATGAACACCCGGCAGGGATGGGAGTTGGGGCCAGAGGAAGGCAGGTGGGTGGACTGGGGACGGCGCGATGTGTAGGAGGGGGCTGTGGGTTGCTGGAGGGGGGTGGAGTGGCGCGGGTCACCGGGCCCGATGGTCGGAGTCCCGTGGCAGTTGAGTCGGGGTCCGCGGGTGGATGGTCGGCGGAGCGGCGGCGAGATGAGTCGGGTGCGTTGCGGCGGCGATGTTGGGGGAGCCCCGGTCTGGCGGCGAGGTCGGGTGGGTCGGGTCCGGCGGCGAGGCCGGGTGGGTCGGGTCCGGCGGCGAGGCCGGGTGGGTCGGGTCCGCCGGCGATGTTAGGTGGGTCGGGTCCGGCGGCGATGTTGGGTGGGTCGGGTCCAGCGGCGGTGCCCGGTAGGTCGGGTCCAGCGGCGGTGTCCTGTAGGTCGTGTCCGGCTGCGGTGTGCTGTAGGTCGGGTCCGGCGGCGATGTTGGGTGGGTCGGGTCCGGCGGCGGTGTTGGGCAGGTCGGGTCCGGCGGCGGTGTCCTGTAGGTCGGGTCCAGCGGCGGTGTTGGGCATGTCGGGTCCGGCGGCGGTGCCCGTAGGTCGGGTCCAGCGGCGGTGCCCGGTAGGTCGGGTCCGGCGGCGATGTTGGGTAGGTCGGGTCCAGCGGCGGTGTTGGGTAGGTCGGGTCCGGCGGCGGTGTAGGATAGGTCGGGTCCAGCGGCGGTGCCCGATAGGTCGGGTCCAGCGGCGATGTTGGGTGGGTCGGGTCCGATGTGTAGGAGGGGGCTGTGGGTTGCTGGAGGGGGGTGGAGTGGCGCGGGTCACCGGGCCCGATGGTCGGAGTCCCGTGGCAGTTGAGTCGGGGTCCGCCGGTGGATGGTCGGCGGAGCGGCGGCGAGATGAGTCGGGTGCGTTGCGGCGGCGATGTTGGGGGGGCCCCGGTCTGGCGGCGAGGTCGGGTGGGCCGGGTCCGGCGGCGAGGCCGGGTGGGTCGGGTCCGGCGGCGAGGCCGGGTGGGTCGGGTCCGGCGGCGATGTTAGGTGGGTCGGGTCCGGCGGCGATGTTGGGTGGGTCGGGTCCAGCGGCGGTGCCCGGTAGGTCGGGTCCAGCGGCGGTGTCCTGTAGGTCGTGTCCGGCTGCGGTGTGCTGCAGGTCGGGTCCGGCGGCGATGTTGGTGGGTCGGGTCCGGCGGCGGTGTTGGGTAGGTCGGGTCCGGCGGCGGTGTCCTGCAGGTCGGGTCCAGCGGCGGTGTTGGGCATGTCGGGTCCGGCGGCGGTGCCCGTAGGTCGGGTCCAGCGGCGGTGACCGGTAGGTCGGGTCCGGCGGCGATGTTGGGTAGGTCGGGTCCAGCGGCGGTGTTGGGTAGGTCGGGTCCGGCGGCGGTGTTGCGTAGGTCGGGTCCAGCGGCGGTGCCCGGTAGGTCGGGTCCAGCGGCGATGTTGGGTGGGTCGGGTCCAGCGGCGGTGTTGGGTGGGTCGGGTCCAGCGGCGGTGTTGTGTGGGTCGGGTCCAGCGGCGGTGCCCGGTAGGTCGGGTCCGGCGGCGGTGTTGGGTAGGTCGGGTCCAGCGGCGGTGTTGGGTACGTCGGGTCCGGGGCGGTGTTGGGTGGGTCGGGTCCAGCGGCGGTGCCCGGTAGGTCGGGTCCGGCGGCGGTGTTGGGTAGGTCGGGTCCAGCGGCGGTGCCCGGTAGGTCGGGTCCGGGGGCGGTGTTGGGTGGGTCGGGTCCAGCGGCGGTGCCCGGTAGGTCGGGTCCAGCGGCGGTGTTGGGTAGGTCAGGTCCGGCGGCGGTGTTGGGTGGGTCGGGTTCAGCGGCGGTACCCGGCAGGTCGGGTCCAGCGGCGGTGTTGGGTAGGTCGGGTCCAGCGGCGGTACCCGGTAGGTCGGGTCCCAGGGCGGTGTTGGGTAGGTTGGGTCCAGCGGCGGTGCCCGGTAGGTCGGGTCCAGCGGCGGTGTTGGGTAGGTCAGGTCCGGCGCGATGTCCTGTAGGTCGGATCCAGCGGCGGTACCCGGCAGGTCGGGTCCGGCGGCGGTGTCCGGTAGGTCGGGTCCGGCGGCGGTGTCCGGTAGGTTGGGTCCAGCGGCGGTGTCCGGTAGGTCGGGTCCAGCGGCGGTGCCCGGTAGGTCGAGTCCAGCGGCGGTGCCCGGTAGGTCGGGTCCAGCGGCGGTGTCCGGTAGGTCGGGTCCAGCGGCGGTGTCCTGTAGGTCGGGTCCAGCGGCGGTGCCCGGTAGGTCGGGTCCAGCGGCGGTGTAGGGTGGGTCGGGTCCAGCGGCGGTGCCCGGTAGGGTCGGGTCCAGCGGCGGTGTTGGGTAGGTCGGGTCCGGCGGCGGTGTTGGGTGGGTCGGGTTCAGCGGCGGTACCCGGCAGGTCGGGTCCAGCGGCGGTGTTGGGTAGGTCGGGTTCAGCGGCGGTACCCGGCAGGTCGGGTCCAGCGGCGGTGTTGGGTAGGTCGGGTCCAGCGGCGGTGCCCGGTAGGTCGGGTCCAGCGGCGGTGTTGGGTAGGTCAGGTCCGGCGGCGGTGTCCTGTAGGTCGGGTCCAGCGGCGGTACCCGGCAGGTCGGGTCCGGCGGCGGTATCCGGTATGTCGGGTCCGGCGGCGGTGTCCGGTAGGTTAGGTCCAGCGGCGGTGTCCTGTAGGTCGGGTCCAGCGGCGGTGCCCGGTAGGTCGGGTCCAGCGGCGGTGCCCGGTAGGTCGGGTCCAGCGGCGGTGTCCTGTAGGTCGGGTCCAGCGGCAGTGCCCGGTAGGTCGGGTCCGGCGGCGGTGTTGGGTAGGTCGGGTCCAGCGGCGGTGCCCGGTAGGTCGGGTCCAGCGGCGGTGTAGGGTGGGTCGGGTCCAGCGGCGGTGCCCGGTAGGTCGGGTCCAGCGGCGGTGTTGGGTAGGTCAGGTCCGGCGGCAATGTTGGGTGGATCGGGTTCAGCGGCGGTACCCGGCAGGTCGGGTCCAGCGGCGGTGTTGGGTAGGTCGGGTTCAGCGGCGGTACCCGGCAGGTCGGGTCCAGCGGCGGTGTTGGGTAGATCGGGTCCAGCGGCGGTGCCCGGTAGGTCGGGTCCGGCGGCGGTGTTGGGTAGGTTGGGTCCAGCGGCGGTGTCCGGTAGGTCGGGTCCGGCGGCGGTGTCCGGTAGGTCGGGTCCGGCGGCGGTGTCCGGTAGGTTAGGTCCAGCGGCGGTGTCCTGTAGGTCGGGTCCAGCGGCGGTGCCCGGTAGGTCGGGTCCAGCGGCGGTGCCCGGTAGGTCGGGTCCAGCGGCGGTGTCCTGTAGGTCGGGTCCAGCGGCGGTGCCCGGTAGGTCGGGTCCGGCGGCGGTGTTGGGTAGGTTGGGTCCAGCGGCGGTGTCCGGTAGGTCGGGTCCGGCGGCGGTGTCCGGTAGGTCGGGTCCGGCGGCGGTGTTGGGTAGGTCAGGTCCGGCGGCGGTGTTGGGTGGGTCGGGTTCAGCGGCGGTACCCGGCAGGTCGGGTCCAGCGGCGGTGTTGGGTAGGTCGGGTTCAGCGGCGGTACCCGGCAGGTCGGGTCCAGCGGCGGTGTGGGGTAGGTCGGGTCCAGCGGCGGTGCCCGGTAGGTCGGGTCCGTGGGCGGTGTTGGGTAGGTTGGGTCCAGCGGCGGTGTCCGGTAGGTCGGGTCCGGCGGCGGTATCCGGTAGGTCGGGTCCGGCGGCGGTGTCCGGTAGGTTAGGTCCAGCGGCGGTGTCCGGTAGGTCGGGTCCAGCGGCGGTGCCCGGTAGGTCGGGTCCAGCGGCGGTGCCCGGTAGGTCGGGTCCAGCGGCGGTGTCCGGTAGGTCGGGTCCAGCGGCGGTGCCCGGTAGGTCGGGTCCGGCGGCGGTGTTGGGTAGGTCGGGTCCGGCGGCGGTGTTGGGTAGGTCGGGTCCAGCGGCGGTGCCCAGTAGGTTAGGTCCAGCGGTGGTGTTGCGTAGGTCGGGTCCAGCGGCGGTGCCCGGTTGGGCGGGTCCGGCGGCGGTGTTGGGTAGGTCGGGCCCGGCGACGTTGTCCTGTAGGTCGGGTCTAGCGGCAATGCCCGGTAGGTCGGGTCCAGCGGCGATGTTGGGTAGGTCGGGTCCGGCGGCGGTGTTGGGTAGGTCGGGTCCAGCGGCGGTGTTGCGTAGGTCGGGTCCGGCGGCGGTGTTGGGTAGGTCGGGTCCAGCGGCGATGTTGGGTAGGTCGGGTCTAGCGGCAGTGCCCGGTAGGTAGGGTCCAGCGGCGATGTTGGGTAGGTCGGGTCCGGCGGCGGTGTTGGGTAGGTCGGGTCCAGCGGCGATGTTGGGTAGGTCGGGTCCAGCGGCGGTGTTGGGTAGGTCGGGTCCAGCGGCGGTGTTGGGTAGGTCGGGTCTAGCGGCAGTGCCCGGTAGGTAGGGTCCAGCGGCGATGTTGGGTAGGTCGGGTCCAGCGGCGATGTTGGGTAGGTCGGGTCCAGCGGCGATGTTGGGTAGGTCGGGTCCAGCGGCGGTGTTGGGTAGGTCGGGTCCAGCGGCGGTGCCCAGTAGGTTAGGTCCAGCGGTGGTGTTGCGTAGGTCGGGTCCAGCGGCGGTGCCCGGTTGGGCGGGTCCGGCGGCGGTGTTGGGTAGGTCGGGCCCGGCGACGTTGTCCTGTAGGTCGGGTCTAGCGGCAATGCCCGGTAGGTCGGGTCCAGCGGCGATGTTGGGAAGGTCGGGTCCGGCGGCGGTGTTGGGTAGGTCGGGTCCAGCGGCGGTGTTGCGTAGGTCGGGTCCGGCGGCGGTGTTGGGTAGGTCGGGTCCAGCGGCGATGTTGGGTAGGTCGGGTCTAGCGGCAGTGCCCGGTAGGTAGGGTCCAGCGGCGATGTTGGGTAGGTCGGGTCCGGCGGCGGTGTTGGGTAGGTCGGGTCCAGCGGCGATGTTGGGTAGGTCGGGTCCAGCGGCGGTGTTGGGTAGGTCGGGTCCAGCGGCGGTGTTGGGTAGGTCGGGTCCAGCGGCGGTGTTGGGTAGGTCGGGTCCGGCGGCGATATTGGATAGGTTGGGTCCGGCGGCGGTGCCCGGTAGGTCGGGTCCGGCGGCGGTGTCTGGTAGGTCGTGTCCGGCGGCGGTGTCCGGTAGGTCGGGTCCGGCGGCGGTGTCCGGTAGGTCGGGTTCCAGCGGCGATGTTGGGTAGGTCGGGTCCAGCGGCGGTGTTGGGTAGGTCGGGTCCGGCGGCGATGTTGGGTAGGTTGGGTCCGGCGGCGGTGCCCGGTAGGTCGGGTCCGGCGGCGGTGTTGGGTAGGTCGGGTCCAGCGGCGATGTTAGGTAGGTTGGGTCCGGCGGCGGTGTTGGGTAGGTCGGGTCCGGCGGCGATGTTGGATAGGTTGGGTCCGGCGGCGGTGCCCGGTAGGTCGGGTCCGGCGGCGGTGTTGGGTAGGTCGGGTCCAGCGGCGGTCTTGGGTAGGTTGGGTCCGGCGGCGGTGTTGGGTAGGTCGGGTCCAGCGGCGGTGCCCGGTAGGTCGGGTCCGTGGGCGGTGTTGGGTAGGTTGGGTCCAGCGGCGGTGCCCGGTAGGTCGGGTCCGGCGGCGGTGTCCGGTAGGTCGGGTCCGGCGGCGGTGTCCGGTAGGTTAGGTCCAGCGGCGGTGTCCTGTAGGTCGGGTCCAGCGGCGGTGCCCGGTAGGTCGGGTCCAGCGGCGGTGCCCGGTAGGTCGGGTCCAGCGGCGGTGTCCTGTAGGTCGGGTCCAGCGGCGGTGCCCGGTAGGTCGGGTCCGGCGGTGGTGTTGGGTAGGTCGGGTCCAGCGGCGGTGCCCGGTAGGTCGGGTCCAGCGGCGGTGTTGGGTGGGTCGGGTCCAGCGGCGGTGCCCGGTAGGTCGGGTCCAGCGGCGGTGTTGGGTAGGTCAGGTCCGGCGGCGGTGTTGGGTGGGTCGGGTTCAGCGGCGGTACCCGGCAGGTCGGGTCCAGCGGCGGTGTTGGGTAGGTCGGGTTCAGCGGCGGTCCCCGGCAGGTCGGGTCCAGCGGCGGTGTTGGGTAGGTCGGGTCCAGCGGCGGTGCCCGGTAGGTCGGGTCCGGCGGCGGTGTCCGGTAGGTTAGGTCCAGCGGCGGTGTCCGGTAGGTCGGGTCCAGCGGCGGTGCCCGGTAGGTCGGGTCCAGCGGCGGTGCCCGGTAGGTCGGATCCAGCGGCGGTGTCCTGTAGGTCGGGTCCAGCGGCGGTGTCCGGTAGGTCGGGTCCGGCGGCGGTGTTGGGTAGGTCGGGTCCAGCGGCGGTGCCCGGTAGGTCGGGTCCAGCGGCGGTGTTGGGTGGGTTGGGTCCAGCGGCGGTGCCCGGTAGGTCGGGTCCAGCGGCGGTGTTGGGTAGGTCGGGTCCGGCGGCGGTGTTGGGTGGGTCGGGTTCAGCGGCGGTGCCCGGTAGGTCGGGTCCAGCGGCGGTGTTGGGTAGGTCGGGTTCAGCGGCGGTACCCGGCAGGTCGGGTCCAGCGGCGGTGTTGGGTAGGTCGGGTCCAGCGGCGGTGCCCGGTAGGTCGGGTCCGTGGGCGGTGTTGGGTAGTTTGGGTCCAGCGGCGGTGTCCGGTAGGTCGGGTACGGCGGCGGTGTCCGGTAGGTCGGGTCCGGCGGCGGTGTCCGGTAGGTTAGGTCCAGCGGCGGTGTCCTGTAGGTCGGGTCCAGCGGCGGTGCCCGGTAGGTCGGGTCCAGCGGCGGTGTCCGGTAGGTCGGGTCCAGCGGCGGTGTCCTGTAGGTCGGGTCCAGCGGCGGTGCCCGGTAGGTCGGGTCCGGCGGCGGTGTCCTGTAGGTCGGGTCCAGCGGCGGTGCCCGGTAGGTCGGGTCCGGCGGCGGTGTTGGGAAGGTCGGGTCCGGCGGCGGTGTTGGGTAGGTCGGGTCCAGCGGCTGTGCCCGGTAGGTTAGGTCCAGCGGTGGTGTTGCGTAGGTCGGGTCCAGCGGCGGTGCCCGGTTGGGCGGGTCCGGCGGCGGTGTTGGGTAGGTCGGGCCCGGCGACGTTGTCCTGTAGGTCGGGTCTAGCGGCAATGCCGGTAGGTCGGGTCCAGCGGCGTTGTTGGGAAGGTCGGGTCCGGCGGCGGTGTTGGGTAGGTCGGGTCCAGCGGCGGTGTTGCGTAGGTCGGGTCCGGCGGCGGTGTTGGGTAGGTCGGGTCCAGCGGCGATGTTGGGTAGGTCGGGTCTAGCGGCAGTGCCCGGTAGGTAGGGTCCAGCGGCGATGTTGGGTAGGTCGGGTCCGGCGGCGGTGTTGGGTAGGTCGGGTCCAGCGGCGATGTTGGGTAGGTCGGGTCCAGCGGCGGTGTTTGGGTAGGTCGGGTCCAGCGGCGGTGTTGGGTAGGTCGGGTCTAGCGGCAGTGCCCGGTAGGTAGGGTCCAGCGGCGATGTTGGGTAGGTCGGGTCCAGCGGCGATGTTGGGTAGGTCGGGTCCAGCGGCGATGTTGGGTAGGTCGGGTCCAGCGGCGGTGTTGGGTAGGTCGGGTCCAGCGGCGGTTGGGTAGGTCGGGTCCGGCGGCGATATTGGATAGGTTGGGTCCGGCGGCGGTGCCCGGTAGGTCGGGTCCGGCGGCGGTGTTGGGTAGGTCGGGTCCAGCGGCGGTGTTGGGTAGGTTGGGTCCGGCGGCGGTGTTGCGTAGGTCGGGTCCGGCGACGATGTTGGATAGGTTGGGTCCGGCGGCGGTGCCCGGTAGGTCGGGTCCGGCGGCGGTGTTGGATAGGTTGGGTCCGGCGGCGGTGCCCGGTAGGTCGGGTCCGGCGGCGGTGTTGGGTAGGTCGGGTCCAGCGGCGATGTTGGGTAGGTCGGGTCCGGCGGCGGTGTTGGGTAGGTCGGGTCCAGCGGCGATGTTGGGTAGGTCGGGTCCAGCGGCGGTGTTGGGTAGGTCGGGTCCAGCGGCGGTGTTGGGTAGGTCGGGTCTAGCGGCAGTGCCCGGTAGGTAGGGTCCAGCGGCGATGTTGGGTAGGTCGGGTCCAGCGGCGATGTTGGGTAGGTCGGGTCCAGCGGCGATGTTGGGTAGGTCGGGTCCAGCGGCGGTGTTGGGTAGGTCGGGTCCAGCGGCGGTTGGGTAGGTCGGGTCCGGCGGCGATATTGGATAGGTTGGGTCCGGCGGCGGTGCCCGGTAGGTCGGGTCCGGCGGCGGTGTCCGGTAGGTCGTGTCCGGCGGCGGTGTCCGGTAGGTCGGGTCCGGCGGCGGTGTCCGGTAAGTCGGGTCCAGCGGCGATGTTGGGTAGGTCGGGTCCAGCGGCGGTGTTGGGTAGGTCGGGTCCGGCGGCGATGTTGGATAGGTTGGGTCCGGCGGCGGTGCCCGGTAGGTCGGGTCCGGCGGCGGTGTTGGGTAGGTCGGGTCCAGCGGCGATGTTAGGTAGGTTGGGTCCGGCGGCGGTGTTGGGTAGGTCGGGTCCGGCGGCGATGTTGGATAGGTTGGGTCCGGCGGCGGTGCCCGGTAGGTCGGGTCCGGCGGCGGTGTTGGGTAGGTCGGGTCCAGCGGCGGTGTTGGGTAGGTTGGGTCCGGCGGCGGTGTTGCGTAGGTCGGGTCCGGCGACGATGTTGGATAGGTTGGGTCCGGCGGCGGTGCCGGGTAGGTCGGGTCCAGCGGCGATGTTGGGTAGGTCGGGTCCAGCGGCGATGTTGGGTAGGTCGGGTCCAGCGGCGATGTTGGGTAGGTCGGGTCCAGCGGCGATGTTGGGTAGGTCGGGTCCGGTCGGGTTTGTGTGGTGGTGAATGTTCTCCCGATCTTCTACAAGTCTAAGATAGAGACCATATTGAACGGTTGCCACAGGGTCTGGTTCGGCACTTCGAAAGCCGAGGAATGTAGGAGATTAAACAACGTGGTGGCCATCGACCTGTCCTATCCATCATCTATGTGTCTATGTTTCTAAGAAAGCGAATGGTATGTTAGCATCCATAGCAAAAGGATTTGAGTATAGGAGCAGGGAGGTTCCACTGCAGTTGTACAGGGTCTTGGTGAGACCACACCTGGAGTATTGTGTACAGTTTTGTCTCCTAATCTGAGGAAATACATTCTTGCCATAGAGGGAGTACAGAGAAGGTTCTCCAGACGGATGCCTGGGATGTCAGGACTTTCATATGAAGAAAGACTGGCTAGACTTGGCTTGTACTCGCTAGAATTTGGACGATTGAGGGGGATCTTATAGAAACTTACAGCATTCTTAAGGGGTTGGACAGGATAGATGCAGGAAGATTGTTCCCGATGTTGGGGAAGTCCAGAACAAGGGGCCACACAGTTTAAGGATAAAGGGTAAGTCTTTTAGGACCGTGGTGAGAAAGTCATTTTTCACACAGAGAGTGGTGAATGTGTGGAATTCTCTGCCACAGAAGGTAGTTGAGGCCACAGTTCATTGGCTATATTTAAGAGGGAGTTAGATGTGGCCCTTGTGGCTAAAGGGATTAGGGAGTATGGAGAGAAGTCAGGTACAGGATACTGAGTTGGATGATCAGCCATGATCATATTGAATGGCGGTGCAGTCTCGAAGGGCAGAATGGCCTCTACTCCTGCACCTATTTTCTATGTTTCTATGTTTCTATCTTTCAAGATGTCAGATTAAATGAATGAAGATTCCCGAAATGCACTCGTCAATGGAAACGAATAAACTGAACATTGGGATTTCAGGCGACTGCTCACGATTATCGAGATTGCGGAGAGATGGTGCGGATTCTACCAGGCCTGTAGTTTGCTCCCTCCCCCGGCACTAACTGTCCACTAGACAGAACATATAGACTGGATATCATCACCCATGATGACTGGTGCCCTTTCCGTGAGGGGGTGAGGCACTTGGTGCCCGGCTGGACACAAAAGAGTTAACAGTAGATGTTTGTTCAGTGAGTGTTATTAACGTCAGTCTACACGGAGCCCGGTTGTGTCACCCACCCACTGGAGATTTCCCAGTTCCCAATATAAACCATTCCTGTTGTTGCTGGGATATGTGAGTGTTGGTGAGATCATCCCGCCCGTCACCGACAGACAGACAGACAGCAGCAGCTCCATCCATCCACAGAGGGAGAAAACCCATTGGGAATCTATCTGTGGACAATAAAGTGGGATGTTAGATGGATGTTTCGGAATCCGGGAATATTAGAGAGTGAAGTGAATGTCACCGAGTGTAATCGGGGAACAGTGCGAGAGTGCGTGCGGTGTTACACAAATGGATCGGTCTGTGAAAACGGTAGACTGGGAAGTTACCGCCATGGAGAAGGGAGTCTTCTCTTATGCTGACTTATTATCATATCCTGGGTTCAGCTTAAGTACTCGAATCTACTTTGCACTCCTGGTTATACAGCCTGTCCTTTAACCCGTGCTAGCCCTTGTTGCTCTTCCAGGTAAGTCCCCGTCCAAATTCCCGCGCAACAGCAGGCGAGAAACGGCAGTGACGGAATCCGGTATAAATGTCTGTAGCTCGGACAATCCATGACGTACGTGTCCCTTGAAGAAATCTTCCACAGAGTAATGGGTAATGTGTTGATGCTGCCTGTTTGTGGGGATCAGAGGTTTATCACTATGAAGTTGAAATGACTTGAGTTTAGGAGCAGGGAGGTTCTACTGCAGTTGTACAGGGTCTTGGTGGGACCACACCTGGAGTATTTCGTACAGTTCTGGTCTCCTAATCTGAGGAAAGACATTCTTGCCATAGAGGGAGTACAGAGAATGTTCACCAGACTGATTCCTGGGATGTCAGGACTTTCACATGAAGCAAGACTGGATAGACTCGGCTTGTACTCGCTAGAATTTAGAAGATTGAGGGGGGGATCTTATAGAAACTTACAAAATTCTTAAGTGGTTGGACAGGCTAGATGCAGGAAGATTATTCCCGATGCTGGGGAAGTCCAGAACAAGGGGTCACACACAGTTTAGGAATAAGGGGTTAGTCTTTGAGGACCGAGATGAGAATTTTTTTTTCATACACAGAGAGTGGTGAATCTGTGGAATTCTCTTCCACAGAAGGTAGTTGAGGCCAGTTCATTGGCTGTGTTTAAGAGGGAGTTAGATGTGGCCCTTGTGGCTAAAGGGATCAGGGGGTATGGAGAGAAGGCAGGTACAGGATACTGAGTTGGATGGTCAGCCATGGTCATATTGAATGGCGGTGCAGGCTCGAAAGGCCGAATGGCCTCTAATCCTGTACCTATTGTCTATGTTTCTATGTTTCTATATTCCTCCTCATCTCCTTCCTAAAGGAACGCCCTTTTAATTCCGAGGATGTGACCTCTGGTCCTAGACTCTCCCACTAGTGGAAACATTCTCTGTGTAGACATTTTTCTAATGTTGTCCTAATGTCTTTGTTTATTAAAGACGCGAGTTGGTTCTGCAACCCGCCCGCCCGCCCGCCTTGCAGAATTGATGTGTACATTCTGTGTGAGTATGTGTCACCCACCTGTGTTTATGTCGGCGGTTTCAGTCTATGTTTCTTACCATGCTGCTGTAAGCAAGATTGTCTAATGTACCATCACCTCCCTTGCACCGATGCAGATGGCAGTAAAGTCCCTGAACTCCTTCCTTCGCTCACTTCCCTCGCTCGCTCATACCTACTATGCTCTATAATCTTTGATTCACTCACAGTGAAGCAAAGAGCTAAACTCCCATGGTGAAGTGAGAAATGGTCAGACACAGATCTGATTCTTTATCCCAACCCTCCTAACTGCAGCTTCTCATCTGTTTAGTAATCGAGCAGATGCATAATAATGTATTTCCTTCAGTAGTTACTACTAGACAGCCTCGTTAGACAATCTTCTACAATCCCAGAACGGGATTGTGCATTTGATTTGCCCCTCGCCTCGATGAATCTGCCGAGTTTGCTTTGTCCGCTGGCTGTGTGTCATGTCTCTGTTTACTTCCCTCCCTCCTCACAGTGAACACGCTGACCATTGTGGTCCTGTCCCGGGGAAAGTGCGGTCTCTCCACTGGTGTCACTCGCTACCTGATGGCCATGGCAGCGGCCGATCTACTGGTCATTATTTTCGACCTGATAATGAGGCACATTCCCATTGTTTACATTGAAGCATTTCTGTTCCTGTTGGATGTCCCAGTGTGTAATATCCACGCCTTCTTCCTTTACGCCGTCACCGACTGTTCTGTCTGGTTCACCGTCACCTTCACCTTTGATCGATTTGCGGCCATTTGTTGCCAGAAGCTGAAAACAAACTATTGCACCGAGAGAACAACGGCTGTGGTTCTGGGGATAGTGACCGCGCTGAGCTGTTTAAAGAACAGCTTCTGGTATTTTATGTTGAGCGGTGGGTACAGGCTATTTAATGACCCCTGGTTTTGTGGGGCAAGATCCGGTGTTCTTCGCTCACTGTCCTGGGTAATCGGGGAGTTTCTCCAGTATCTCATCACCCCCGTGATGCCATTTGTCCTCATTGTTGTGTTCAACACTTTGACCATCAGATACGTGTTAGTGGCGAGCAGTTCCCGCAGGAGACTCCGGGGTCCCAGCAGTGGGGAGAGTGGCAGAGATCCGGAGATGGAGAGCCGCAGGAAATCCCTCATTTTACTGCTGGTCATCTCGGGGAATTTCATCGTGTTGTGGGCGTTCTATACGATAAATGTTGTGTGGTACAGACTGCCTTATTTAATCCATAGCCTGGTCTATCCAGACCTCTTCATTATCGAACTGGGCTTCATATTGCAGATACTGAGCTGCTGCACAAACACGGCTCTTTACGTCCTCACCCAGACTAAGTTCAGGCAGCAGTTCACACAATTGGTGAAATCGCCCGTTTCTCTGATTGTAAAATGCACTCAGCTTCGAGGGGTTTAGAAATCCGTTCCCTCTCCATCCCATCTGCTCACCCACCCCCCCCCCCCACCCCTCTCTCTCCGCAACACACTGAGGATCCTCAGTGACCTGGTCCACAGATGACTCTTGTGACCCTGGTGACATCCGATTCCGCCACAAAGATCCACCCACCTGCCCCACCGAATCTCCGGTAGTTTCTGGACCCACCCACCCACACCCTCCCACGAGAACCACCACCTCCTCCATTACCACACTCCCAACAACATCACCGCCCCCATTAGAAACATAGAGACATAGACAATAGGTGCAGGAATAGAGGCCATTCCGTCTCCGACCTCTCTGTCCTGGGTCTCCTCCATGGCTACAGCGAGCAACACCGGAAATTGGAGGAACAGCACCTCATATTCCGCTTGGGGAGTCTGCATCCTGGGGGCAGGACTTTCATATGACGAAAGACTGGATAGACTCGGCTTGTACTCGCTAGAATGTAGAAGATGGAGGCGGATCTTAGAGACACTTACAACATTCTTAAGGGGGAACGTGTGGGGGAGGTTGGGGGGGGAGGCGAGATGCAGGAAAATTGTTCCCGATGTTGGGAAAACTCCGCCCC
>NW_022630119.1:0-89278 GCF_010909765.2 Amblyraja radiata
TCTCTCTCTCTCTCTTCTCTTTTCCTCCTCTCTCTCCTCCACTCAGAGGGGGAACTCGAGAGGGAGGGAAGAGAGAGAGAGAGAGAGAGAGAAGGTAGAGAGGCGGGAGGATCGACAGGGGGGAGCGAGGAGAGAGGAGAGAGAAAGAGAGGAGGAAGAGCGAGATGGGGAAGTGAGAGTAGAGCGAGGAGAGGGGGAGAGATTAGAGGGGGGACGAAACGGTGCGGGGAGGGGTGCAGGGAAGGGGGTGACGGTGGGGAGGGAGAGGTGGTGAGGAGAGAGGGGGAGAGAGAGGATGAGAGGGGAAGAGAGAGGGGAGAGACGGCGGAGAGAAAGGGAACGAGAGAGAGAAGAGGAGAGAGAGAGAGGAGAGAGAGTGAGGGGAAGGGAGGGGAGGGGGAGAGAAGTGGTGAGATTATGGGTAGTTTTGGCAAGTTGGCCTTTATAACAAGAGGAGTTGAGTCTAGGAGTCAAGAGGTCCTTCTGCAGTTGTACAGGGCCCTGGTGAGACCACACCTGGAGTATTGTGTACAGTTTTGGTCCCCTAATTTGAGGAAGGACATTCTTGCTATTGAGGGAGCCCAGCGTAGGTTCACCAGGTTAATTCCTGGGATGGCGGGATTGTCATATGCTGAGAGAATGGAGCGGCTGGGCTTGTACACTCTGGAGTTTAGAAGGATGAGCGGGTATCTCATTGAAACATAATCAGATTATTAAGGGTTTGGACACGCTAGAGACAGGAAACATGTTCCCGATGTTGGGGGAGTCCAGAACCGGGGGCCACACACAGTTTCAGAATAAGGGGTCGGCCATTTAGAACGGAGACGAGGAAACACTTTTCCACAGTGAGAGTTGTGAGTTTGTGGAATTCTCTGTGAGAGTTGTGAGTCTGTGGAATTCTCTGCCTCAGAGGGCGGTGGAGGCCGGTTCTCTGGATACTTTCAAGAGAGAGAGCGCGTGTGATCTCTCTCTCCCTTTTTTTCTTCCTTTTTTCTTCTTTTTTCCTTCTTTTTGCTCTCTCTCTCTCTCTGTCTCTGTCCCTCTCTCTCCCTCTCTCAGCCAAACAGCGCCACCGAATCCCCCCCAGCAACAGGAGACACTTCAGTGGGAAGTGAAGGCGACCAATCGGCGCCTCGCCTTCTACTTGGCAACAGGTGACGTCACGACGGGGTGCGGCCGCCAATCGGATCGGATCTTCCGTTTCCCCTTCGGCAACAGCTGATTGGACGATGTGTGTGCGGCGGCCAATCGGCGCCTGCTCAAACCGTCCCTGGCAACAGATGACGCTGTATGGGCGGCGCGGTGACCAATCAGTAACCCCTTTCCTCCCATGGCAACAGATGACGCTGGATGAAGGGGCGCGGCGGCCAATCAGTAGTCCCCTTCCTCCCATGGCAACAGGTGACGCTGTATGGGGGACGGGGCGGTCAATCAGTAGTCCCCTTCCTCCCATGGCAACAGATGACGCTTTATGGGGGGCGCGGCGGCCAATCTGAATTCCTCGTTCTGCCCCGGCAACAGATGACGCGGACGAGACGGTGAGGGATAGGCAGAAGGGGAGATCACACACACTCGCTCTCTTGCACCGGGAGGATTGCCCCGGCTGCCGGCGTTTGCACACAGTTGATGCGCGGGCAGTTTTGCACAGATTGCCGGCCTCTGCATCGGCACTAAACCTCGGGGAGAGTTGCATTTACTCCCGCTGTGTGCATTCAACACTCTGCACTTCCCAGAGTTTGTATCGAGTTTGTAAACTTGGAGTAATGCCTACTTTACCGCAGGGAGTAATGCACAGTTTCCAGGCCACTGCATCGGCGCCAAACCTCGGGGAGAGTTGCATTTACTCCCGCTGTTTGCATTAAACACTCTGCACTTCCCAGAGTTTGCATCGAGTTTGTAATCTTGGAGTAACGGCCTCTAGAGGGGGGAGAGAGAAAGGGGGAGAGATAACAATTTCTAAAGTTTAAATGTGTTATTTAGGCCCCACTCTCCCTCCACAGATGCTGCCTGACCCGCTGAGTTACTCCAGCACTCTGTGAAACGTCACCTATCCAGATGTCTCGAAGGGAGATCTCCTGGGCTAGTACAGGCCTGATGGTCCGAAGGGAGATCTCCTGGGCTAGTACTGACAGATGGGCTGAAGGGACACACCTCCTGGGCTAGTACATGGAGATGGGGAGATGGAGAGAGAGGGGGTGGGAGAGAGAGAGAGAGGGGGTGGGGGGGGGGAGAGAGAGAGAGAGAGAGAGAGAGCAACTATGCCAAGAACCAGGCTTCTGTGGACAGAAACTCAAGACATAGGCTCAAAGCCTAACAACTAGGCCGGGAACCAGGCTTTTCAGGCCGGAAACTCATCTGCCATTTCCTTGTTCCCCATAATAAATTCCCCTTTTCGTTCTCAAGGGTCCAACTTTGGTCTTAACTATTTTTTTTCTCTTCAGACACCTAAAGAAGCTTTTACTATTCTGCTTTATATTCTTTCAATGACAATGCAGGCATTGCATGCAAAGGATATGCAACAAAATACTAAATATGATTACTATCTAAATGGCGTCAAGTTGGGAAAAGTGGTAGTACAACGGGATCTGGGGGGTCCTTGTTCATCAGTCAATGAAAGTAAGCATGCAGGTACAGTTGGCAGTGAAGAAATCGAATGGAATGTTGGCCTTCATAACAAGAGGAGTTGAGTACAGGAGCAAAGAGTTCCTTCTGCAGTAGTACAGGGCCGTAGTGAGACCACACCTGGAGTATTGTGGGCAGTTTTGGTCTCCAAACTTGAGGAAGGGCATTCTTGCTATTGAGTGAGCCCACAGAGAGTTGTGAGTCTGTGGAAGTATCTGCCTCAGAGGGCGGTGGAGGCCGGTTCTCTGGATGCTTTCAAGAGAGAGCTCAATACGGCTCTTAAAGATAGCGGAGTCAGTCTTCCCGCTGACTGGAGATCCCGCAACAAGAAAGCTTTTCACTGTACCTCGCTACACGGGACAATAAACTACACTCAACTCAAATGCTCTATTTTGATTTAGGAAATGTCAACAGAGTGGAACAAACGTACACGTGTGAATTTCATTCGTTCGAACTCTAGCGATAAACGTGACTTTAAAACATTATGGAAAACATTCTCATGTGTCTGTTAATGTAAGTGTTTTGGGAGAGAGAATGGGAGAGAGAGAGAAGGAGGATGGAGAGAGCGGGGAGAGAGAGAGAGGGGGCGAGAAAGGGGGGAGAGAGAGAGTGAAGAGAGGGGGTGAGAGAGAGAGAGGGGAGAGAGAGAGCGGGGTGAGAGAGGGGAGAGAGAGAGAGAGGAGAGAGAGAGAGAGGGGAGAGACAGGGAGAGGGGGAGAAAGAGTATGATATAGTTTTTTGTTTAGTTTATTATAGTTTAGCTGACTTTAGTTTATAAATTCATTTATCTTTTCCACCTCTGTGCCCTCCTTTCCTCTCAATACCTCCTTCCCGCCCAACGGGTGCTCTGCCGGGGAAGAACCCGGGGTCAGCAGGACTCCAGGGGTGAGATTAAGGAAGGATGGAAGATTGGCCAACTATGGAGGTTGACAACAAAATGGCCACCATCAGGGTAAGCAGGGCAGCCAACTCTCACGCTTTGAGCGTGACACTCACGCATTTCAGCCAATTCTCACGCCCTCACGCTGAAGACAGAATTCTCTCGCTGACAGGCTGTCTTCAGTCCCTGCACAGCAAATATCATATAATGGAGCTATAGGATCTTTGCTACTCAGTTTGTCTCAAGTTGCCAAAAGCGACGTAAATTCAAGATGCGAAAAGCGAGAAAAGTTCAGGATGCATGAAGTGACGAAATTTGAGCATATGGGGAGCGCCGAAATTTCCGCACACAAAAAGCGACGAAAATTCAGCATGCGAAAAGCGACGAAACATCAGGGCGCATAAAGTGACGAGATTTCAGAACGTGAAAAGCGACGAAATTTCAGCACACGAAAAGTGATACAATTTCAGGACGTGAAATGTGACGACATTTCAGCACACGAAAAGCGGCGAAATTTCAGCACATGTAAAGTGACGAAATTTCAGCACACGAAAAGCGACGAAATTTCAGAAAATGAAAAGCAACTAAATTTCCGCACACGAAAAGCGCCGAAATTTCAGCATGCGAAAAGCAACTGAAACTCAGCACGCGGAAAGAGAGGAACATTCAGGTCGTTAAAACCAACGAAAATTCAGCATGCATAAAGTGACGAAAATTCAGCACACGAAAAGTGAGGAAATTTCAGGACGTGAAAAGCAACGAAATTTTAGCACACGAAGAGCACCGAAATTTCAGCACACAAAAAGCAATGAAATCTCAGAACATGAAAAGCAACTAAATTTCCGCACAGGAAAATGCCGAAATTTCAGCACACAAAAAGCGACAAAAATTCCTTATGTGAAAAGCGACGAAATTTCAGAACATGAAAAGCGACGAAATTTCAGAACATGAAAAGCAACGAAGTTTGAGCACATGAAGGGCGCCGAAATTTCAGCACACAAATAGCAACGAAAATTCAGCATGTCTAAAGCGACGAAACATCAGGACGCATAAAACACCGATATTTCAGAACGTGAAAAGCGCCGAATTTTCAGCAGACGAAAAGTGACGAAATTTCAGGACGTGAAAAGCGACGAAATTTCAGCAATCTTTAAGCGACGAAAATTCACCATGCGAAAAGCGAGGGAAATTCGGCACATGAAAAGTGCCGAGCTTTCAGGACGCGGAAGGCGACGGAAATTCAAAATGCCAAAAGCGATGTATATTCATGAAGCGAAAAGCGAGAAAAGTTCAGGATGCATGAAGTGACGAAATTTGAGCAGATGGGGAGCGCCGACATTCCCGCACACAAAAAGCGACGAAAATTCAGCATGCGAAAAGAGATGAAACATCAGGACGCAAAAAGTGACGAAATTTCAGAACTTGAAAAGCGACGAAATTTCAGCACAAGAAAAGTGATAAAATTTCAGGACGTGAAAAGTGACGACATTTCAGCACACGAAAAGCGATGAAATTTCAGACCATGAAAAGCAACTAATCTTCTGCACATGAAAAGCGCCGTTATTTCAGCATGCGAAAAGTGACAAAAATTCAGCATGCGAAGAGAGAGGAACATCCAGGTCATTATAACCAACGAAAATTCAGCATGCATAAAGTGACGAAAATTCAGCACACGAAAAGTGAGGAAATTTCAGGACGTGAAAAGCAACGAAATTTTAGCACACGAAGAGCACCGAAATTTCAGCACACAAAAAGCAATGAAATCTCAGAACATGAAAAGCAACTAAATTTCCGCACAGGAAAATGCCGAAATTTCAGCACACAAAAAGCGACAAAAATTCCTTATGTGAAAAGCGACGAAATTTCAGAACATGAAAAGCGACGAAATTTCAGAACATGAAAAGCAACGAAGTTTGAGCACATGAAGGGCGCCGAAATTTCAGCACACAAATAGCAACGAAAATTCAGCATGTCTAAAGCGACGAAACATCAGGACGCATAAAACACCGATATTTCAGAACGTGAAAAGCGCCGAATTTTCAGCAGACGAAAAGTGACGAAATTTCAGGACGTGAAAAGCGACGAAATTTCAGCAATCTTTAAGCGACGAAAATTCACCATGCGAAAAGCGAGGGAAATTCGGCACATGAAAAGTGCCGAGCTTTCAGGACGCGGAAGGCGACGGAAATTCAAAATGCCAAAAGCGATGTATATTCATGAAGCGAAAAGCGAGAAAAGTTCAGGATGCATGAAGTGACGAAATTTGAGCAGATGGGGAGCGCCGACATTCCCGCACACAAAAAGCGACGAAAATTCAGCATGCGAAAAGAGATGAAACATCAGGACGCAAAAAGTGACGAAATTTCAGAACTTGAAAAGCGACGAAATTTCAGCACAAGAAAAGTGATAAAATTTCAGGACGTGAAAAGTGACGACATTTCAGCACACGAAAAGCGATGAAATTTCAGACCATGAAAAGCAACTAATCTTCTGCACATGAAAAGCGCCGTTATTTCAGCATGCGAAAAGTGACAAAAATTCAGCATGCGAAGAGAGAGGAACATCCAGGTCATTATAACCAACGAAAATTCAGCATGCATAAAGTGACGAAAATTCAGCACACGAAAAGTGACGGAATTTCAGGACGTGAAAAGCAAAGAAATATCAGCACATGAAAAGCGAGGAAAATTCAGCATGCGAAAAAAGACGAAATATCAGAAGTGAAAAGTGAAGAAATATCAGCACACGAAAAGCACCGAAATTTCAGAACACAATACGCGACAAAAATTGAGCATGTGAAAAGCGATGAAATTACTGGACGAAAGGCGACAAAATTATGCGACGGAATATCAGAACATGAATAGTAACGAAATTTGAGCACATGAAGAGCGCCGAAATTTCAGCACACAAAAAGCGATGAAATTTCAGAACATGAAAAGTAACTAAATTTCCGCACAGGAAAACGCCGAAATTTCAGCATGTCAAAAGCGACAAAAATTCAGCACTCGAAAAGAGAGGAACATTCAGGTCGTTAAAACCAACGAAAATTCAGCATGCGTAAAGTGACGAAAATACGGCATGTGAAAAATGACGAAACATCAGGACGCATAAGTCGACGAAATTTCAGAACGTGAAAAGCGACGAAATTACAGGACATGAAAAGCGACGAAACTTCAGACCATGGAAAGCAACGAAGTTTGAGGACATGAAGAGCGCCGACATTTCAGCACACAAAAAGCTACGAAAATTCAGCATGTCAATACATATGAAACATCAGGACGCATAATGCAACAAAATTTCAGAACGTGAAAAGCGACGAATTTTCAGCACACGAAAAACGACGAAATTTCAGCTGACGAAAAGTGACGAAATTTCAGGACATGAAAAGTGACGAGCCGTCATGACACTAAAAGCGACGAAAATTCAAAGTACCAAAGCGACGTAAATTCAAGATCCAAAAAGCGACAAATTTTGAGCACACAAAAAGCGACGAAAATTCAGAATGCGAAACATCAGGACGCCAAAGCGACAACATTTCAGAACGTGAAAAGCGACGAAATTTCAGTACATAAAAAGCAACGCAAAAAGTGATGACAATTCAGCATGCGAAAAGCGACAAAATTACAGGACGCATAAAGCGACGAAATATCAGGACATGAAAAGTGACGGAATTCCAGCACGTGAAAAGCGGCGACATTTCAGCACACAAAAAACCACGAAAATTGAGCATGCGAAAAGCAACATCAGGAAACATAAAGCGACGAAATTTCAGAAGGAGAAAAGTGGCGAAATTTCACCACACGGAAAGCGATGAAAATTCAGCATGCAAAAGGCGACAAAAATTCAGCAGGCGAAAAGAGAGGAACATTCAGGACGTTAAAACCAACAAAAATTCAGCACGCGTAAAATGACGAACATTCAGCACGCCAAAAGCGACAAACCTTCAGAACGTGTAAAGCGACGAAAATCTAGCACGCGAAAAGCGATGAACTTTCAGGAAGCAAAAAGCAACGAAAATTCAGCACGTTAAAAGTGACGAAACTTCAGGACACGAAAAGCGACAACAATTCAGCACGTGAAAAGCAACAAAACTTCAGGACGTGAAAAGCGACGAAAATTCAGCACGCAAAAGGGGACTAAATTTCAGTACGTGAAATGCGACGAAAATGAAGCCTGCATAATGTGGCTTCGTTTCAGAACATGACAAGTGGCGACATTTCAGCACACGTAAAGCGACGGAATTTCAGCACACTAAAAGCGACGAAAATTAAGCATGCGAAAAACGACAAAACTTCAGCACCCGAAAAGCGAGGAACATTCAGGACATTAAAATCAACGAAAATTCAGCACCTGTAAAGTGACGGAAATTCCGCACGCTAAAAGTGACGAAAGTTCAGAACGTGAAAAGCGACGAAAATTTAGCACGCGAAAAGCGACGAAAATTCAGCATGCGAAAAGCGACAAAATTCAGCATGCGAATAGAGAGGAACATTCAGGATGTTAAAACGAACGAAAATTCAGCAGGCGTAAAGTGACGAAAATTCAGCACGCGAAAAGCGACAAACATTCAGGACGTGAAAAGGGACGGAGATTCCGCACACCAAAAGTGACGAAATTTAAGGACGTGAAAAGCAACGAAATATCAGCACACGAAAAGCGTCGAAAATTTAGCATGCAAAAAGCAACGAAAATTCAGCATGCGAAAAATGACAAAAAGTCAGCACACGAAATGAGAGGAACATTCGGGACATTAAAACCAACAAAAATTCAGCACGCCTAAAGTGACGAGATTTCAGCACACAAAAAGCGACAACCCCTCAGGACGCGAAAAGCGACGGAAATTCCGCACGCGAAAAGTGACGAAATTTCAGGACGTGAAAAGCGACGAATATCAGCACACGAAAAGCGCCGAAAATTTAGCACGCAAAAAGAGACGACCTTTCAGCTTGCGAAAAGCGACGAAATTACAGGATGCATAAAGCGACGAAAGTACCGGCTCTCCACAGGGCTGCTTGCTGAGCCCCCTGCTTTACACCATCTACACATATGACTGCACCCCCGCCCACCACAGTAACACCATTGTCAAATTCGCGGATGACACCACGTTAGTGGGTCTCTTCTCTGGGGGGATGAGTACGCCTACAGGGATGAGGTGGAGCAGCTGACAGTGTGGTGTGGAGAGACTAACCTGCTCCTCAACACCTCAAACACCAAGGAGCTCGTAATAGACTCCAGGAAGAAGAAAACGGACATTACACCATTAATCATCAGAGGGGACTGTGTGGAGAAAGTGGAGGATTTCCGCTTCCTGGGAATCCACATTGAGGAGGACCTGACATGGAGCGTGAACACCTCTGCGCTGCTGAAAAATGTCCAGCAGAGACTCAGGGACCCAGAGACTGCTGCTGTCCTTTTATCGGTGCTCCATAGAGAGCATCCTAACATACTGTTATCAATAGCTCCAGAGGGCTATTGACAAAGCCCATAAGATTGTCGGCTGCCCATTCCTCACCTTGGAGGACCTACACAGTTCCCACTGTCTCAAGAAATCCCAGAACATTATAAAGGACATTTCCCACACCGGACACTTCCTGTTTGAACTGTTGCCGTCAGGCAGACGGTACAGATCAATGAGAATAAGGACAAACAGACTCAAACACAGTTTTTACCCACAGCAATAACTACACTTAATGTAGCCACCAAATGAGCGCAGGTGCGCTACATACCAAAGGGATTGTGCAAACGACAGAAGAATGTATGGTTGTGTGTTTATGCTTGTTTTTTGCATGTTAATTATTTTAGTTGTTTATTTTAGATATTTCTCTTTTACGTATCGTTAGCTTTTAGATAATGTGTGAATGGTGCACTGACTGGTTGGCATTTTTAATTTCGTTATAATGACAATAAAGAACCTTTATATCCTATATATATATATATATCCTATAAACCTTCAGGACAAGAAAAGCGAGGAACATTCAGGACATTAAAACCAACGAAAATTCAGCACGCATAAAGTGACGAAAATTCAGCACGCAAAAAGCGACAAACCTTCGGGACGCGAAAAGCGATGGAAATTCCGCACGCGAAAAGTGACGAAATTTCAGAACGTGAAAAGCGACGAAAATTTTGCAAGCGAAATGCGCCGAAAATTCAGCATGCACAAAGCGACAAAATTTCAGCACACGAAAAGCGACGAAAATTCAGGATGTTAAAACCAACGAAAATTCAGCACGCGTAAAGCGACGAAAATTCAGCATGCACAAAGCGACAAAATTTCAGCAAGCGAAAAGGGAGGAACATTCAGGATGTTAAAACCAACGAAAATTCAGCACGCGTAAAGTGACGATAATTCAGCATGCGAAAAGCAACGAAAATGTTGCATGCAAAAAGTGACGACATTTCTGCATGCGAAAAGCGACGAAATTACAGGATGCATAAAGCGATTAAATTTCAGAACATGAAAAGCGACGAAATTCCAGCACACGACAAGCGCCGAAATTTCAGCACACAAAAAGCAACGGAAATGCAGCATGCGAAAAGCGATGAAATTACAGGACGTATAAAAGGATAAAAATTTCAGGACATGAAAACGAATAAATTCTAGCACATGAAAAGCAACGAAATTTCAGCGCACAAAAAGCGACGAAAATTCAGCATGCGAAAAGCGCCGAAACATCGTGACGCATAAAGCGACGAAATTGCAGAACAAGAAAAGTTACAGAAATTCAGCATGCGAAAAGCGACAGAAATTCGGCACATGAAAAGAGAGGAACATTCCGGATGTTCAAACCATCGAAAATTCAGTACGCATAAAGTGATGAAAATTCAGAACGTGAAAGGCGACAAACCTTCAGGGCGCGAAAGGCGACGGAAATTCCGCACGCGAAACATGACGAAATTCCATAACGTGAAAAGCGACGAAAATTTAGCACACGAAAAGCCGCGAAAATTCAGCATGCAAAAAGCGACAAAAATTCAGCACGCGAAAAGAGAGGACCATTCAAGATGGTAAACCCAACGAAAATTCAGCACGCGAAAAGTGACAAACCTTCAGGACGAGAAAACCGATGGAAATTGCACTCCCGAAAAGTGACAAACTTTCAGGAAGCATAGAACGACGAAATTCTAGCACATGAAAAGCGACGAAATTTCAGCGCACAAAAAGCGACGAAAATTCAGCATGCGAAATGCGCCGAAACATCAGGACGCATAAAGCGACAAAATTGCAGAACGAGAAAAGCGATGGTAATTCAGCATGCCAAAAGCGACAAAAATTCGGCACGCGAAAAGAGAGGAACATTCAGGACGTTAAAACCAACGAAAATTCAGTACGCACGTGAAAAGCGACGAAATATCAGCACAAGTAATGCAACGAAAATTTAGCATGTAAAATATGACGACATTTCTGCTTGCCAACAGCGACGAAATTACAGGATGCATAAAGCGACGAAATTTCAGGACAAGAAAATCGACGAAATTCCAGCACACGACAAGCGCCGAAATTTCCGCACACAAAAATCGACGAAAATTCAGCATGCGAAAAGCGCCAAAACATCAGGACGCATAAAGCGACGAAATTGCTGAACGAGAAAAGCGATGAAAATTCAGCATGCCAAAAGCGACAAAAATTAGGCACGCGAAAAGCAACAAACTTTCAGGATGCGAAAAGTGACGAAATTACACGATGCATAAAGCGACGAAATTTCAGGGCTTGAAAAGAGACGAAATTCCAGAACACGAAAAGCAATGAAAATTCAGCATGCGAAAAACAACAAAAATTCAGCACGCGTAAAGAGAGGAACATTCAGGACATTAAAACCAACAAATATTCAACACGCGTAAAGTGACGAAAATTCAGCACACGAAAAAGGACAAACCTTCAGGACGCGAAAAGCGACAGAAAATCTGCACGGGAAAAGTGACGAAATTTCAGGACGTGAAGAGCGACGAAATATCAGCACACGAAAAGCGACGAAAATTTTGCATGCAAAAAGTGACGACATTTCAGCATGCGAAAAGTGACGAAATTACACGATGCATAAAGCGACGAAATTTCAGGACTTGAAAAGCCACGAAATTCCAGCACACAAAAAGCGCCGAAATTTCAGCACACTTTAAGCGACTAAAATTAAGCATGCCGAAAACGACAAAAATTCAGCACCCGAAAAGCAAGGAACATTCAGGACATTAAAATCAACGAAAATTCAGCGCGCATAAAGTGACGAAAATTCAGTACACAAAAAGCGACAAACCTTCAGGACGCGAAACGCGATGGAAATTCCGCACGCGAAAAGCGACGAAAATTCAGCATGCGAAAAGCGACAAAATTCAGCTTGCGAAAAGAGAGGAACATTCAGGATGTTAAAACCAACGAAAATTCAGCACGCGTAAAGTGACGAAAATTCAGCACGCGAAAAGCGACAAACCTTCAGGACGCGAAAAGTGATGGAAATTCCGCACGGCAAACGTCAAGAAATTTCAGGACACATAAAGCGACGAAATGGCAGGACATGAAAAGCGACGAAATTCCAGAACACGGAAAGCGGCGAAATTTCAGCACAATAAAAGCAACGAAAATTAACCATGCAAAAAACCACAAAAATACAGCACCCGAAAAGCGAGGAACATTCAGGACATTAAAACCAACACACAAAAAGCGCCGAAATTTCAACACACAAAAGCGACAAACTTTCAGGACGCGAAAAGTGACGGAAATTCCGCACGCGAAAAGTGATGAAATTTCAGGACGTGAAAAGCGACGAAATATCAGCACACGAAAAGCGACGAAAATTTAGCATGCAAAAAGTGACGACCTTTCAGCTTGCGAAAAGCGACGAAATTAGAGGATCCATAAAGGGACGAAATTTCAGGACATGAAAAGCGACGAAATTTCAGGACATGAAAAGCGACGAAATTCCAGCACACGAAAAGCGCCGAAATTTCAACACACAAAAAGCAACAAAAATTCAGAATGCGAAAAGCGACGTGACTTCCGGACACATAAAGCGACGAAATTTCAGGACATGAAAAGCGACAACATTCCAGCACACGAAGAGTGGCGAAATTTCAGCACACTAAAAGCGACGAAAATTAAGCTTGCGAATTACGACAAAAATTCAGCACCCGAAAAGCGAGGAACATTCAGGACTTTAAAACCAACGAAAATTCAGCAGCGTAATGTGACGGGAATTCCGCACGCGAAAAGCGACAAACCTTCTGGACACGAAAAGCAACGGAAATTCAGCACACAAAAAGCGACGACAATTCAGCACACAAAAAGCGACGACAATTCAGCACACAAAAAGCGACAAAAAATGAAACATCAGGACGCATAAAGTGACAAAATTTCACAACAAGAAAAGTGACGAGATGTCAGCACACAAAAAAGCGATGAAAATTCAGCCTGTGAAAATCGATAAAAATTCAGCATGTGAAAAGTGACGTACATTCAGCAGGCGAGAAGTGACGACATTTCAGAACGTGAAAAGCGACGAAAATTCAGCACGCGAATGACAAAAATTCAGCATGCGAAAAGTGACATAAATGAAGCACGTGAAAAGCAACGGATTTTCAGCATACAAAAATCCAGCACGCGAAAAGCGATGAAAATGATGCACGCGATAACTAACATAAATTCAGGACGCGAAATGCGATGAAACATCAGGACGCATAAAGTGACAAAACTTCAGAACAAGAAAAGTGACGAAATGTCAGCACACAAAAAGCGATAAAAATTCAGCAAGCGAAAAACGATGAAAATTCAGCACGCGGAATGTGATGAAAATTCAGCACGTGAAAAGTGATGAACATTCAGGACGCGAAAAGCGACGAAAATTAAGCATGCGATAAGTGATGAAATTTCAGAATGTGAAAAGCACCACATATTCTGCAAAGAAATAATGACAAAAATTGAGCATGTGAAAAGCGATGACAATTCAGCATGCGAAAAGCGACAACATTTCAGCATGCAATAACCAACAAAAATTCAGCATGCGAAAGCCACAAACATTCAGCATGCGAAAAGTGACGAGATTTCAGCATGCGAAAAGCGACATAAATGAAGCACGTGAAAAGCGACGAGATTTCAGCATGCGAAAAGCGACATAAATGAAGCACGTGAAAAGCGACGAAAATTCAGCATCTGAAAAACTACAAAAATTCAGCACGCAAAATGAGACGAAAATTCAGCACGTGAAAAGTGATGTAAATTCAGGACGCGAAATACGACGAAGCCTCAGTACGCATAGAGCAACAACATTTCAGGACATGAAAAGCGATGAAAATTCATCCTGCGAAAAGCGATGAAAATTCATCCTGCGAAAAGCGATGGAAATTCAGCAGGTGAAATGTGATGAACCTTCAGGATGCCAAAAGTGACGGAAATTCAGCACGTAAAAAGCGACCTGAAAGGCGACAACAATTCAAAATGCCAAAAGCTACATAAATTACAGGACGCGACAAGCGACAACATTTCAGCACAGGAAATGCGACAAAAATTAAGCATGTGAAAAGCGACGAAAATTCAGCACACGAAAAACGATGAACCTTCAGGATGCGAAAAGCGATGAAAATTCAGGACGCCAAAAGTGACGAAAATTCAGGACATAAATGTGACTAAAATTCAGGACGTTAAACGCTACGAATTTTCAAGATGCAAAAGCGACGAAAATTCAGCACCTGAAAATTGACGAAAATTCAGCACGTGAAAGTGACGAAAATTCAGCACACGGAAAGCGACGAACCGTCAGGACGTGAAAAGCTACGAAAATTCAGCAAAGAAAAGTGCAGAAATTTCAGAACGTGAAAGGTGAGGAAAATTCAGCACGCCAAAAGCGACGAAAATTCAGCATGCGAAAAGCTACAAAAATACAGCACGTGAAAAACGACGAAAATTCAGCATACAAAAGCAACAAAATTCAGCACGCGAAAAGTGAAGAAACTTCAAGACGCGTAAAGTGATGAAAATGAAGCACGCAAAAAGTGACAAAAATGCAGATTGCAAAAAGCGACAAATATGCAGCACGTGAAATGCGACGTTATATCAGAACGAATAAAGTGACAAAATCTCAGGACGTGAAAGGTGACGAAATTCCAGCACACGAAAGGCGCCGAAATTTCAGCACACAAAAAGCTACAAAAATTCAGCACGTGAAAAGCGACGAAAATTCAGGATGCGTAAAGCGATGAAACCTCAGGAGGCATAGTGCGACGAATATTCAGCACGCGAACCACGACGAAAATTCTGGGTACGAAAAGTGACAAAAGTTCAGGACGCATGAAGCGACAAAATTCCAGGACACAAAAAGTGACAAAATTTCGGAATAGAAAATGTGACGAACCTTCAGGATGTGAAAAGTGACAAAAATTCGGGACGTGAAAAGTGATGCACTTTCAGGACATGAAAAGCGACAAAATTGCAGCACACAAAAAGTGCCGAAATTTCAGCTGAACATTTTACTTGTTCAATTTGTTTTAAACACAATATGTCACAACTATGTGTTTTATTTTCCAAGGACAATCGCAAAAGGGATCTACCAAGGAAGTCAGTAATATAAACGCCCCCCAAATATCCAGAGTCCTGAGGTATGGATGCACCATAAGAAGTAAGGGTATTAAAACCAGCGAAAATGCAAGACGATAAACAAAAGAAAATGGGAAGAATCACACTGTGTAGCTGGAATATAAGGGGTATCAATGAACCAATTAAAAAGGGAAAATACTAGCTCAGTTGAAATCATACAACACGGACATTACTTTTCTACCAGAAACACATCTTAAACATCAAGATCAGATGAGATTGAGGGCGAATTGGATAGGCCAAAAATTTCACTCTTCACATACTTCGAAATCCAGAGGCACCGCAATTATTATTCGCAAAGGAATACCATTCAAATCAAAGAACATTATATCAGATGAAGGGAGATATCTTATAGTTACAGGAGAGATCCATGCAATGCCAATCACTTTGGTAAATATATATGCGCCCAATTTTGATAATCCTCAATTTTTCAATAAAATCCTGAATACAATTGCAGAATTTAACTACCAAAATGTTATAATTGGAGGAGACTTCAACTGTGTTTTAGACCCGTACTTAGATAAATCGATGCAAAAACAAAGAGGTAATATGAAATCTAAAACTAGTGAACTCTTAAATACATATATAAAAAACACAAATATAGCAGACATTGGGAGGATCGCGAATCCGACTGGAAGGGGATACTCGTTTTATTCAATGGTACACAAAACATATTCACATATAGATTATTTCCTAGTGGATACAAATCTAATCCCTTATACTATGAACCCTAAATATCACACCAATACGATTTCAGATCACTCCCCGCTAACTTTCGTTTTAAAATTAGAAGGAATGTCTACGAACAAATCGTTCTGGAGGTTTGACTCGCAAATACTAAAAGACCCACAAGGGAGTATATATCTAAAAACAACAGATGGACCTATTTTTTGAGACAAACGATACACCAGATATATCGGTCACTTTACAATGGGAATCATTCAAATCATTTATTAGAGGTCATTATCTCGTATCAAGCGTTTTCAAAATAAAAAGAATAAGAATGAACAAACACAATTAGAAGAACAAATCAGACAACTAGATATAGATAATGCTAAAGATCCAACTATGGATAAACATAATAAAATTTTAATACTGAAATTTAAAGTAAATACATTATTGTCAGAGAAGGTTATAAGACTTTTCCAAATAACAAAACAAGAACATTTCGAATTCGGGGATAAATTCCATAAACTTTTGGCACGCCAACTGAAAAAACGGGAAACCGATCATGCAATTTTAAAGATTAAATCAGATAGAGGGGAATTATTAACACTACCTAATGATATCAATAAAATATTTGCTCAATTTTACCAGAATGTATACACATCGAAAACGTTAATAGGCAATAATAAAGTTTCAGAATTTCTGGACAATTGTAACCTTCCAAAACTAGAATTGAAGGAACAAGAGGAACTGGGAGCACAAATTACATCTAAGGAAATAGACACAATAAACACACTTAAGAATGGAAAAACGCCAGGACCAGACGGATTCAGTAATTAATTTTATAAATGTTTTTACGACATAGTTACACCACGTCTACAGAAAATGTATACATACGCTTTTAAAGTACAAATCTTACCTGAAACACTAGAAGAATCAACGATAAAGATATAGAAGAACCAGGCTCATATAGAGCTATTGCTTTGTTAAATACGGATCAGAAAATATTAGCGAAAACACTAGCTAGAAGACTAAGTCAATATGTCAGTAAATTAATAAATGAGGATCAAACGGGATTTATACCTAAGAGACATTCATTTAATAACCTGAGACGTCTCCTTAACATATGTGCACTCTCACAAATCTCAAGAACAAGAGTTATCTATCTGAAACTATCTACTACTGTTATGTTTAATTTTTTTTTATGTGCTGCATGGCAAAAAGAATTTCACTACACCGAAAGGTGTATGTGACAAAATAAATTTGAATCTTGAATCTTGAATCTATCTATCATTTCATTGGACGCAGAAAAAGCGTTTGATCAAGTAGGATGGGATTATATGATTAAAGTATTGCAAAAATTTCAAATGGGAGAGAACTTCATCGCATGGATAAAATTATTATATAACAAACCCACGGCTAGAATATTAACTAATAATATACTATCTACGAAATTCCAATTAACAAGGGGCAATAGACAAGGATGTTCATTATCACCGCTGTTATTTGCTCTGGTAATTGAACCTTTAGCTGAAAAAATTAGAACACACCCGGATATTTACGGTTATAATACAACATATTCAAATAACAAAATATCTTTATACGCAGACGATGTATTACTGTATATCACAAAACCCCAAATCAGTATCCCAAACATATTACGTCTAATTGCGGACTTTGGATCTTTCTCAGGATACAGAATAAACTGGAACAAAAGTGAAATTATGTCGGTAAAACCGAAAGACTCAACACATCTCTTGAAATTCCCCTTTAAAATAGCCACAGAAAAATTTAAATATTTAGGAATTGAAATCACTAGAAATTATCACGCTATGTTTAATGCCAATTATAGCCCCTTACTTAAGAAACTAAATAATCTAATCAAATTCTGGAAAACGCTCCCGATGTCTTTAATAGGTCGAATAAATGCTATAAAATGATCTTTTTTACCACAAATCCTATATTTATTTCAATCAATTCCAATATATCATCCAAAAAAGTTTTTCAAAAAACTAGACTCAAACATTACAAATGTTATATGGGATTATAAATCCCACAGAATACAAAGAGCACACCTCAGTAAACCAAAAGAGATGGGTGGTTTAGCGCTCCCTAACTTTATGTACTATAATTGGGCAGTAAATATTAAAAATATGATTCACCTGCTGGACAATTTTGCCCAGCAAGTGGACTGGATTGTAATGGAGAGAGAGGACTGCTCTCCGTGTAATACAGGAGCGACTCTCCTCTCACCAATGAATGTGAATAACAACAATTATAATAAAAATCCAATGATACATAGCACAATTAGAACTTGGAAACAAATAAAACAGAATCTAAAATGAAGAAATCTATCTCTTTTAATGCCAATAGTCAATAACCTGTCGTTTAAACCTTCAATTGTAGATAAATCATTTACACAATGGGAAAGAATGGGAATCAAAACGCTCGGAGACTTGTATGAATTAGGAAAATTATTATCATTTCAATCATTACAAGAAATATAATTTGAAAAATAATCAATATTTTAAATATCTTAAAATCCGTGACTATCTGAAAAAATACACAAAAGACTATCATAACATGTCCCCAGACTTATTGGATGAAGCCGTGAAGACAAAGGCTGAATCAGCAAATCTAATATCATACTTATACAACATTTTTTTAAATATAGAAATACCTACAACCGATGGTATTAGAAGAGACAGGGAACAAGAACTAGCTATAAAAATTTCAAAAGAGAGCTGGGATAAACACTTACTATATATGCATAAATGCTCGATCAACGTACGACATACTCTAATTCAAATTAAAACATTACATAGACTACTAGACCAAGTGCAGACCCGTTGGGTCTGTTCCCCCAACGTGCGGTTGTGGGGGGGGGGGGGGGGGGAGGCGGCATGCAGCATCACACACTAACTACCCCCCCTCCCGCACTCACGCTAATAGAGGGGAGGACGGGGGGAGAGCGAGAGGGGGGGGAGAGAGGGGGGGAGGAGAGGGGATGACGAGAGAGGGGGACGAGAGGGGGGGAACGAGAGGGGGGGGATGAGAGGGTGTGTGAGACGAGGGGGGGAGAGGGGAAGAGAGGGGGGCAGAGGGGGTGAGATCGAGGGGGGGGAGAGGGGGAGAGGGGGGGGGAAGGATGCTGGGGGAGGGAGAGCGAGAGGGGGGAGAGCGGGGGGGAGAGGGAGGGAGAGAGGGGGGGTGGAGAGGGAGGGAGGATAGGGGGAGAAGAGAGGGGGTTAGAGAGGGGGGGAGCCGAGGGGGGGGACGGAGGGCGAGAGAGAGGAGAGGGAGTGCTGATTAGGGGGTGAGATGTAGGGACCGGGGGAGAGGTGGGGAGCAGGGCGGGGGTAGGGGTGTGTGGAGGGGAGGGGGTTTAGGGGAGGGATGGTGGGGGAAGGGATATGGAGGGGTATGTGATAGGGGGGGAGGAGGAGAGGAGGGGGAGGAGGACGAGGGGGGAGAGGAGGAGAGAGTGGGGAGGAGGAGAGGGGGGGAGGAGGAGGGAGGGGGGGGGTGGAGAGGGGGGGTAGGAGGGAGACGGCGAGAGAGAGAGGGGGAGTGGGGGGGGGGGGAAGAGAGAGGGGGGAGATTAGGGGGGTGAGAGCAGGGGGGGGATAGAGGGGGCTGCGATGAGGGGGGGGGAAGAGAAGGGGCGGAGAGAAGGAGGACGAGCAGAGGTGAGGAGAGAGGGGGGAGAGAGGGGGGAGAGAGGAGGGGGGGAGGGGAGGAGAGAGGGGGGAGAAAGGGGATAGAGAGGGGGGGTGAGATGAGGGGGAGAGCTGAGATGGGGAGAGAGGGGGGGGGGAGAGGGGAGAGAGAGAGAGATGGAGGGGGAGAGGGGGCATCGGGGAGAGAGGGAGGGAAGGGGGAGGGACGGAGGGCGGGAGAAGGGAGGGGGAAGGGGGTGGGGAGGGGGAGGGGGAGGTGAGGGGAGGGAGGGGGGGGGGAGGGCGGGGGACGGGGGAGGGAGCGGAGGGGGGAAGGAGGAAGAGGAGGGGGAGGAGGAGAGGGGGGAGGGGGAGAGGGGAGGAGGACGTGGAAGGGGAGGAGGCAGAGGGGGGGGGGGAGGGATCGAGAGGGGGAGGAGGAGAGGGGGGAGGATCTGGAGCAGGGGGGGAAGAGAGGGCGGGGAGGAGAGGGGGGAAGGACGAAGGGGGGAGAGGAGGGCTCGGGGGAGGAGGAATGGGGAGCGGAGGAAAAGAGAGGGGGGAGGAGAGGGGGAGGAGGAGAGAGGGGGAGGGGAAGGAGGGGAGGGGGAGAGGGGGGGAAGGAGAGGGGAGGAGGAGAGGGGCGGGGGACGGGAGGAGCGGGGCGGAGGCAGAGGGAGGGGGGAGAGAGACAGGGAGAGAGGGGTGAGGGGGAAGGAGGAGGGGGGAGGAGGAGAGGGGGGGAGGAGGAACCGAGGCGGGAGAGGAGAGGGGGAGGAGAGGGGGGGGGGGGAGGAGAGGGGGGAAGGAGAGAGAGGGAGGAGAGGAGAGGGGGGGAGGACGAGAGGGGGAGATGAAGAGGGAGGGGAGAGGGAAAGGGGGGGGGGGGGGAGAGGAGAGGGGGGGGAGAGGAGAAGGGGGAGGAGGAGGGGAGAGGAGAGGGGAGAGGAGAGAGGGGGAGAGGAGAGAGGGGGGAGAGGAGAGGGGGGAGAGGAGAGGGGGGAGAGGGGGGAGAGGGGGAGGATGGGGGGGGAGAGAGTGGGGGGGAGATAGGGGGGGGCGAGAGGGGGGGAGAGGGGGTGGGAGGAGAGGGTGGGGAGAGAGAGAGGGGGAAGAGACGGGGGGAGAGAGGGAGGGAGAGAGGGGGAGAAAGAGAGGGGGGGAGAGAGGGGGGGAGAGGGAGGGAGAGGGGGGGGAGAAAGGGGGTAGAGAGGAGGGGGAGAGAGGGGGGAGAGGGGGGGGTGAGAGGGGGGGAGAGGGGAGAGAGAGAGAGGGAGTGCTGATAGGGGGGTGAGATGAGGGACGGGGGAGAGGTGGGAGCAGGGAGGGGGTAGGGGTGTGTGGAGGGGAGGGGGGTTTAGGGGAGGGATGGTGGGGGAGGGGGTGGAGGGGGTAGGAGAGGGGGGAAGGAGGAGAGGAGGGGGAGGAGGAGAGGGGGGGAGGGGGAGAGGGGGGGGGGGGAGAGGGGGGGAGGAGGAGAGGGGGGGGGGGGAGAGGGGGGAGGAGGAGAGGAGGGGAGGGGGAGAGGGGGGGGAGGAGAGGGGGGGAGGAGAGGGGCAGGAGGGGGGAAGGAGAGGGGGGGAGGAGAGGGGGGGAGGAGGAGAGGGGGAGGAGGAGAGGGGGGGAGGATGGAGAGGGGGGTGGAGAGGGGGGAGGAGGAGAGGTGGGGAGGAGGAGAGGGGGAAGGAGAGGGGGGAGGAGAGGGGGACGGGAGGGGGGAGGAGAGGGGGGGGAGGAGAGAGGGGGGAGGAGGAGAGGGGGGGAAGGAGAGGGGGGGTGGAGAGGGGGGAAGGAGAGGGGGGGAGGAGAGGGGGACGGGAGGAGGGGGGGGGGGAGGAGAGGGAGGGGGGAGGAGAGCGGGGGGAAGGAGGAGGGGGGAGGAGGAGAGGGGGGGAGGAGGAGAGGGGGGAGAGGAGAGGGGATGGAGAGGGGGGGGGGGAGGAGAGGGGGAAGGAGAGGGAGGGGAGAGGAGAGGGGGGAGACGAGAGGGGGAGACGAGAGGGAGGGTAGAGGAGAGGGGGGAGAGGAGAGGGGGGGAGAGGAGACGGGGGGAGGAGAGGGGGAGAGGAGAGGGGGGAGAGGAGAGAGGGGGGAGAGGAGAGGGGGGGAGAGGAGAGGGGGGAGATGAGAGGGGGAGAGGGGGAGAGGGAGGGGGGAGAGGAGAGGGAGGTGGGGGGGTGGGGAAGAGAGGGAGGGGGGAGAGGAGAAGGAGGGAGGGGGGGAGAGAGAGTGCCTTTTACTTTAACCCAAACCCAAACAACCATTTGCAGGCAGTGCTTTTTTACCTCTAACCATATTTTCATTTAAAAACCAAATTAAGGGTACTCATAGTGCTGTAGACATTTGTCAGTGTCATTCAAAGCTCAGATTGAGGCACACCACTGGCAGAGACTGATTGAGGCACATCACTTGCAGAGACTGTTTGAGGCACACCACTTGCAGAGACTGATTGAGGCACACCACTTGCAGAGACTGATTGAGGCACACCACTTCCTGGTTTTATATTCCATCCCTCTCCCTCCAGCGGGGGCAGCAGAGAGAATGGGGAATGTTGTAAAAACATTAATATCTCTGTCAATTTTCATCGACAGGAAAAATCCTCGGCACACATGCAGCGGAGGGGGGCTTTGAGCGAGGTGGCCAAAAATGACGGCCGTAGGTGGCGGCGTACTCTCGGAAACCGCAGCACACAAAGCCAAAACCCGTCAAGAACAGAGTTTTAGTAATATAGATATTATTCAAAAATTAAATAAATAAACTTTTCCCCAATGTCTCACCCATTTGTGATAAATGTCAGTCACAAGAAGCTACCATAGCGCACTCTTTTGTTTTTTTGTATAAAAATCCAAAAATTCTGGAACGAAATATTTGAAATCTTCACAAAATTAATTAAAATAAAACGTGTACCACAAGCAGAATGGATCATTTTTGGAATATCGGAAGGTAACCCCGAATTAAAAGTGTTTCAAAAGAACCTACTTAATTACGGGCTAATAATGGGGGGAAAAGCTTATACTCAAATTTTGGAAATATGCTCCAATACCAACAATAAAAATGTGGATTTCAAACATGTTCGAAACACCACACCTGGAAGATATGAGACTCCTCCTAGCAGGTAAAGCAGACCACTTCCAAAAGACGTGGTCTGCATTTATGGAACTATTACAAGCATAAGTTGCAATAGTAATTTACAATATAAATGGTACCTGGATAAAATCGTACGGGGGGTATAAAATAAAAAAACAAAAAAAAACACGGTTAATATATCCTTTTTTGCGGAGTTTTGTGTTATAATAGAGCGATTGTTTTTTCATTTTTTTCTTTTCTTACTAGGGTCTATTTTCTTTCTTTACTTCCTTCTCTAACTTCTTCCCTAAGGGGCTTTCTACTCTCAACACTTTCCTGCACCTTCACGATTCTTGCTCACTTCCCTTACTTCTTTTATTTCTACCTTTTTTTAAAGCTCGAAAAACGAAGTGGTACAACAAATGTAATAAGATATATGTGATGTGTATTACTGTAATTTACTGTACTTCTAATTAAAATAAATAAATAAATAAAAATCTCGTGAACCTACGCTGCACTGCTTCAATCACAAGGATGTCCTTCCTCAAATTAGGAGACCAAAACTGTACACAATACTCCAGATGTGGTCTCACCAGAGCCCTATACAACTGCAGAAGATGTTCTCCTCAACACCACGCACAATCTCATCAAATGCCAGTTTCTGTCACGTTTGGGGTATATTACAGTGGCCATTTAACCGACGCACAGGCTGACATCGAGACTTCAGGATTCTAACCGGTTAGAGTCGCTGGAGCTGTAAGTATCGGTAGCATCTGCCAGCCCTTTATCCGAATCAGAAATTAATCGCCTTCAAAATCCAATGTGAAAAGTGTGACTGAGACAATAGTGGATTGAAACCTACTTTTAATATCGCTACCAAAATTTTAATTCACTATTTTTATAATTAAATTAATAAATTAGGTAATAAATTTAGTTTAGAGATAGTTTAGTTTAGAGATACAGCACGGAAAGACACATTAACACTGTCCTACACAAACACTAGGGACAAGTTTACAATAATACCAACACCAAGAGTGTGGGAGGAAACAGAAGATCCCGCAATAAACACAAGCAGGTCACGCGGGTAACACACGCGTTAGAGTTGCTGCCTAACAGCGACAGATACCTTTTTCGATCCTGACCACGGGAGTTTGTACCTTCTCCCCGTGACCTGTGTGGGTTTTCCCCGGGTGCTTTGGTTTCCTCCCACACTCCAATGAAGTACAGGTTTGTAGGTTGTAAAAATGTAAATTGTGTAAATGTAAATCACTAGTGTGTGTAGGACAGTGCTAGTGTGCGGGGATCTCTGTGGGCCGGTGGCCTATTGACAATAGACAACAGGTGCAGGAGGAGGCCATTCGGCCCCTCGAGCCAGCACCGCCATTCAATGTAATAGTAAGATTAAACGAGAATTTACCAGTTTGAAGTTTGATCTGTATTTTATGAGGAGTTACGATGAGGGATTACGTGAAGAACCCGCTCAGTGCGCAGGCGCGACATACTTCCAAGCAGCGGTGTGGAATCACAGATAGACACAGTTATTTGAAGTAAACATTGTAAAGATAAGGAGACATCAATTTATTAGTTTGATCCATATAATGAGGTTGGGAGCGGAGGGCACGTAATCCCTCATCGTAACTCCTCATAAAATACAGATCAAACTTCAAACTGGTAAATTCTCGTTTAATCTTACTATTTTACTTCGGAGTCACGTGAGTGACTACGTGAAGACTTCAAAGCTCTGTGATTTCAAACCGTGTAACAGTTCATACTTCACTCGCTGCCGAAGTCATTCGAGGGAGGAAGTATGTTATCGTAATCAACCATGAATCTGTTTGTAAAAACAATAATGGTGTTATTAACAACAACAAGACCAATTGCTCCCCCGGGCTTAAATTATATATTTTTTGCAGATTCTTTTTCTGCAAACGATACAGGTTCTGTCAGTGGTTTGTTATAAAAGTTTGGAACGTATACTCCCTAGACCACCCTGCAGTAGCCAGGATGTGGTCCATAGGCTCGTCCATCCTCTTAGTTACTGACGTGGAAGCTGTCCTGGTGGAATAAGATTTTATACACGTTAGTATTTACTCCAGCAACTCCCAGTACCTGCTTGAGCCACTAGAGATAGTTTAGCTCGTCACCCGACCATGAGGTTTCCTGTGGCTGACCCATGAGGCTTTTTCCTCTCCCTCGGTATTCCTTATTGTGTCGATCTCTAAGTGGGTCATGACACATACAACGTGGTTCAGGTGGGTATGCCCGGAATTTCATGACTGGACCTGATGTTCCTGGTCTGTTCTGTTTGGCCAACCCTTGAATGGGCATGTGACACTATCTGGTGTTATAACCATGTTGTCCCATCGCAGTAGATGGGAGAGCTGGCTCTTTGTGTTGATGTAAGGCCACCAGCATGTCCATCTTCAGAGTAGGCTGTTCCAGGGTGAGTGACCTGGCTGGTGATCATCCCCTAAGGTATGTCAGGATTTCACTGACATCCCAATTTGGGTGTACCTATTTCTGGGGAATGGATTGATATACCTCTCCTGTATCTGATCACCAGTGAGCGGTACCCAAGTTGAGTAGGCTAACAGAACATGTCCTTCATTGTGGTGAAGACCTGCCAGGAGCTCCAGTACAGTTTTTTGTTATAGTTGAATGTGTAATTCCTGTTTTGGAAAACAGTGTACCATTTCTTGATGCTCCTCAGGTATGTTCCCTAGGATATGCGACGGAATGCTGTCATCAGGTTGATAGTGCTGCTGATCCAAGCACAGCAATGGTCTTCCCAATTCTGCAATTCTTTTAATGACCATGTCGAGGATCACTGGGAACCATGCTTGTGGACTTGGACCACTGTAATTTGCGTAGTACCCGACTGATGAAGCCGTAGTACCTATTGAAGAGGTAGAAGGAAAGGAAACATAGCGATTAGGTTCCCCCCACCCCTCAATACGCGGGAATGTCTCCATTGCCGCTGCCTTGAGATTGGTTTCATGTGACGTAAGTTAGTACGTGGTGATTTAATTGGATATAAGGAATCGATATCTGGTGTCCATATTGCTTAGTAATATCAGCAAATATTTTTGGTTTAAATGTATGTTTACAGTATTTAGCTCACCTGATAGGTGAGTTACTGATGGTCAAACATGTTTGACGACATACGGTTTCCAATTGTTAATAAATTGTCACCTAATATCGATGTTCTCCGCCCAAGTGGTTTGGTATATGCCACCACTGTGATGTTGTTATCCTATAAACGAACATGCAAATTTGGTGGATTACTGAGCAAATGCTTCACTAGAATTAAGTAAGTTAATATATAACATGTTTAAGTCAATTCATATTGGCATTAAGTATTACAAGCTCAGTAACACATCAGGACACATAAGATGTTACTCAAAACAGGTGGAAGTGTACAACCATAATCCTTCCTGCCGATAAATTCCATGATAACACTACAGATTAATCCATTTGCCCCCATATTACAGGTATGGAGATAGTTTTGAACACTAGTATCTCAGCTCATAGGAAAGGTACAAAGTTCAGTAGCTGGTAATGCTGCTATATCCCAATTACTTTGCCACGTAGTTGATTGGTGGTTAATGCACCATGACTGATAGACTTAATGAATACCAGATAACAACGTTGTGGATGGCCAACGTAAATATCTGGATATATATATTTTGTGCACCGTTCCCAGAGGCACTGCAATACTGGGTCGATGCGCGGAGTGGACGGAGCAAGCCCCTATTCCATCTCCCTGTTCCAAAATTCAATGTAATATTTGGTCCCTAGATAAGGGACGTATCAGATTATTAAACTGATAAGAACAGATCTTAGCCAAAAGGCCGAGAAGCGATGCAGCTAAAGCTGTATCCAAGGATAGTTTGTCGTTAATATATAGACATGCCATGACGGAATGTTTCTAAGTGTCAGGGCTAGTTGATTCTGGATAACTTTGACTTAAATGCCGCAACGCTCATCATGGTTACTCCATCCAGGTAATTGCGGTATATCCGAAACTTATATGAGAAGGTACTGAATAGTGTGCATCTTCAAGGTCGATGTCTACCATAAAGTATCCTTGGATCCATGGTAGTAGTTACAAATCCCATGAATGCGTATACCTGGTGAAATACTCAAGTGGTTTATCAACGATGGTGCGACATTCACCATCGTGGGAGGGTAGACCCCTTGGGGTGCTTGCTGAATTGGTGGCAAGATATTAATTCTATTCCCCTTGTATTTATTTTTTTGTATATAACTACCAAGAGTGATAGCTTCCTAACCAGGCGTGATTCACCCACCCCTTGTTAGTACAACCCTTAACCTTTATGTGATGGTAGGAACCATACTTATCTGTCTTCATTGTTGTTTTCTTCGGTTTCTGGTTCCTTGTTCTTGTAGGGACGATGTTTGATGGGGCGTGGCGCATTTTCCCTGGGGCCTGCTCTGGGCCGTGGCCTAAAATGCTACGGTGTTGGCATGCAGGCCCCGAGCTTTCACCAGTACCATGAAGTAGACGCACCTGGTGGACACGTAGAGGTACTGCTGTCTGGTTTAGTGTGGTGCTCATTCCAGACTCTGCCCTATTGTGCCGAATAGTTTGAACACTTCGTCCAGTTTTTTAGGACTGGTTTGTTAAGTGCCAGGTAGCAGGATCTGTGCTTGTGAGGTCGGCGTTCTCATAGTCCTGTTAATTTCATAGATTGAGGGCAGGTTTGTGAGTTCATTTGAGAAGCTATGAGGTATACCGTTGAACAGTAGGGTCAGGTGTTTTGCCATACTACCCTGCCCTTCTGGAATGAGCAGGTGGACATGATAGCCGACGTCAGGGTACCAAATGCATTTAAAAAATATTTAGGTTAAATGCGCTGCTCAATGTATCCCCCAATAATGGCGGGCACTTTGAGTAAATGCAATTTAGGGGAGGCGTGATAAAACCAACGCCTCATGGCTACCTGTCTTGGGGAGGTTTTTTGGAAAAGACAGGTAGTAAGCTGGCCATCAGTTGAGACTGAAAAGCCATCTCGCTAGTGGTGGAGCCACATAGCGGCCACACCCAGCAGCTCTTCCTGATCCTGTACCTCAAGCATACTCCCGATATTGTTCAGCCAGTGACTCCTCTTCATGACCAGCCCAGCCACTGGTCACCCCAAAGCTAACCACACTAAGGAGGAAGCGATGGGCAGTGCCTAGGCACTGTGGAGGGTATGCCTGAACCCTCCAGCGAGACTGCCCCTCACGTAGCGTGTCTCGCAGGAGCTCCTGCTCCAGGAGCCGCTACAGCGGCTCAGGCGGCTGTCTCTCTCCCATGCGGGTGGAGAGACGTCCCCTCCGACAAGTCGGAAGCCACCGGCCGGATGCCTCTTCGGATGGCTGAACATCCAGCCCGCAGCTCAGGCACTGGCGGGACTGGGCTCGACGCGGTGTGGGGATAGCGGTGCGCCCGGTAAATGTTCCTACCGCCTTCTTCTGGAGCTTTTGTGCCTTGTAGTAGCGAGAGCGCCCCTCAAGCAGCGCGTCTCGCAGGCACCTGTTCCGTGAGCCGCTCCAGTGGCTCAGGCGGCTCTCTCCCCCCCCGTGCGGGTGGAGAGACGTCCCGTCCGACATCGGAAACACCTGCCGGATGCCTCTCGAGTGGCTATGCATCCAGCCCGCTGCTCAGGTACTAGCGGGCTGGCCTCGGCACGGTGTCGGAGAATTACGGAACACCGGGTAACGCTCCTACCGCCTGTTGCTGCCCCCCTCCCCGACGGGAATACGTTCCTCCTTGAACGGGGGACAGTTTTGTTCCAGAGCCTTTTTCTCTGCCTGTAAAAAACACAAGCAGAAAAAGGCTCACCTGTAAAAGAAAACCCGGCCTCAGGATACTCACCTGACGGTCCGGTTCATTCTGTAGCGGGAGAGCCTAAGATCCGTTGCAGGCCGCTGTTGCACTGCTGGCGTAATGCCGCGCCTGCGCACTGAGCGGGTTCTTCACGTAGTCACTCACGTGACTCCGAAGTAAAATCATGGGTGATCATCCCCAACCTGTACCGCGTTCCTGCCTTCTCCCCATATCCCCTGTGGCCGCTATCTTTAAGAGCCCTATCAAGCAATTGAAAGCATCCAGAGAACCAGCCTCCACCAGAGAATGCCACAGACTCACAACTCTCTGTGAGAAAAAGTATTCCCTGGTCTCTGTTCCAAATGGCTTACTCCTTATTCTTAAACTGTGGCCCCTGGTTCTCGACTCCCCAACATCTGGAACATGTTTCCTGCCTCCAGCGTGTCCAACACCTTAACAATCTTATATATTGTTGAAATGGCATGAGTGCAGGCAGGTGGGACTAAGGGAAAAAAATTATTCGGCGCGGACTTGTAGGGCCGAGATGGCCTGTTTCCGTGCTGTAATTGTTATATGGTTATATGGTTATATTGCAATGAGATATCCTCTCGTCCTTCTAAACTCCATAGTGTACAGGCCCAGCTGCTCCATTCTCTCATCATATGACAGTCCCGCCATCCCGAGAATTAACCCGGTGAACCTACACTGCACGCCCTCAATAGCAAGAATGTCCTTCCTCAAATTAGGGGACCACAACTGTACACACTACTCCAGGTGTGGTCTCACCAGGGCCCTGTACAACTGCGGAAGGACCTCTTTGCTCCTAAACTAAACTAAATTGATATGCAGGTAATTAATATATGGAATTAATATGTTGATGCAATCTGAAAAAAATAATGCTGGATATAAACCTACCTTCAATTCCTCTACAAAGTTTTAAATCGTTATATTTGTAATTCAATGATACATTAATGCGCAGGTAATGGGTATAAGGGGTGATTATGTTCAAATAATAGGAGAAAACTCCAAAGACGTACAGGTTCGGAGGTTAATTGGCTTGGTATCCCCTAGTGTTGGGTAGTGTTAGTGTGCGGGGATCGCTGGTCGGCGCGGACTCGGTGAGCCGAAGAGCCTGTTTCTGAGCTGTATCTCTAAACTAAACTAAATTCAAACACATCATTGTCAACATTTAATTAATTCACGTTGCAGGCGATGATAGTTCGGAATGCGCGACTTCAGGTCACCTGTTCCCTGTAATCGCTCTGGCTACAAGTCTGGTGGTGTTCAGTCTTTTCCTTATTCTTGTGAAAAGGCGGGTGGCATGTTGTAAAGGTAAACACGAGCGCCGCACAACGTTACTGAAAGTGCATTACCTGTCACGATGAAATTAATACTTGGATTCCTCAACTTCTCCTTCTCCAAGTTGGACCCGAGGATTCAGTTCTTGCCCACTCCAGGAGAAGGGGAATTTTCGGCGCCAAAGATGAATCGCTGTGTACGAGGCGCACGCTGTAGTTCCAAAAAGCACACTCGGTTCACCCCTGCCATCTGGAGAAAACACAGAAACATAGAAACATAGGTGCAGGAGTAAGCAATTCGGTCCTTAGAGCCAGCACCGCCATTCAATATGATCATGGCTGATCTTCTAATTTCAGTAAAATCAGTACCCCGTTCCTGCTTTTTCCCCATATCCCTTGATTCATTTAGCCCTATCTTGAAAATATCCAGATAATTAGCGTACACTGCCTTCTGTGGCAGATAATTCTACAGACTCACAACTCTCTGGTCTCAGTCCTAAATGGACTACCCCTTATTTTTAAACTGTGACCCCTGGTTCTGGACTCCCCCAATATCAGGAACATTTTTCCTGCATCGAGTCTTCCAATCCATTAAGAATTGTATATGTAACTATAAGACCCCCGCCCCCCCCCCCCATCCTTCTAAATCCAGTGAATACAAGCCCAGGTGAACCATTCTTTCATCATACCTCATTTCCACCATCCCGGGAATTAACCTGGTGAACATACACTGCACTCGCTCAATAGAAATAATGTCCTTCCTCAAATTAGGAGACCAAAACTGTGCACAGTACTCCATGTGCGGTCTCACCAGGGCCCGGTACAACTGCACTAGGACCTTCTTGTTCCTAAACTCAAATCCTCTCACAATGAAGGCCAACAAGTCATTCGTTTTCTTCACTGCCTGATGTACCTCCATGCTTACCTTCAGACACTATTTTCTATGTGTCTATGTTTCTAAGAAGGGTCTCGACCAGGAACGTCACCTATTCCTTCGCTCCATAGATACTGCCTCACCCGCTGAGTTTCTCCAGCATTTTTGTCTACCATATACTGGGAATCATTTTGAGAGGACCCATGGCTTTCCACTGATTCACTGCACTTACACCCTTTTACGTTCCGTGAATCAATGGCTACGCACTTATTCTACATTTGTGTAATAGTTCATCTGTGATGAACATTTCTGTGTCGCCTTTCTGGTTTTGTCTTGTTTCTCTCATTATAACTTTGTTTCCTGTTATTCAGAATAAGAGTCTTCAAATTGTCTGACAAATGGGCGTAATGCAACATTTATCTTAATGTAAAACGAGGAGCTGTATTCGACTGAGTTAATGGTTAATGTGGGGATAAGAGGTTTCACGCGGTTCATAGAACAATAGAAAATAGGTGCAGGAGTAGGCCATTCGGCCCTTCGAGCCAGCACCGCCATTCAATGTGATCATGGCTGATCATCCAACTCAGTATCCTGTATCTGCCTTCTCTCCATACCCCCTGATCCCTTTAGCCACAAGGGCCACATCTAACTCCCTCTTAAATATAACCAATGAACTGGCCTCAACTACCTTCTGTGGCAGAGAATTCTAACGATTCACCACTCTCTGTGTAAAAAATGTTTTTCTCATCTCAGTCCTAAAAGATTTCCCCCTTATCCTTAAACTGTGACCCCTTGTTCTGGACTTCCCCCAACATCAGGAATAATCTTCCTGCATCTAGCCTGTCCAACCCCTTAAGAATCTTGTAAATTTCTATAAGTTCCCCCCTCAATCTTCTAAATTCTAGCGAGTACAAGCCGAGTCTATCCAGTCTTTCTTCATATGAAAATCCGGCCATCCCAGGAATCAGTCTGGTGAACCTTCTCTGTACTCCCTCTCCGGCAAGATTGTCTTTCCTCAGATTAGGAGACCAAAACTGTACGCAATACTCCAGGTGTGGTCTCACCAAGACCCTGTACAACTGCAGTAGAACCTCCCTGCTCTTATACTCAAATCCTTTTGCTCCTCACCGCGCTGCATCCCCGTTTTAATGCGCAATTCTCCTTCTCGGAACCAGTACTGTCCCCGCCCCCCCCCCCCCACCCCCCAACAGATTGACACTGGCGCATTGGGCAATGAATAGAGGGGAACCCTGAGCTGATTGATTCACACTCAAGAGCAGGACGAGTGTCTCTTCTACAGCCCACATTGAACCCGATTCACAGCTAAGATGACCCAGTGACTTTACGTGCACCCCCCTATAGAGCAGAGCAAGATGCGCCACTCTGCGGAAAAAGCGTAGCATGACATGGGTAAGACATGACGCCATTTTACTGAGCTGCAATTTACAATAATATTAATAACATTTACAATAATATGAACTACATATGTGAAGTGATCGATGCTATATAAAACATTGTGCCCTACAACACTGATTACACCAAAGATGATGGAGCGAATCAATCTTTTGAACGGATTACACCAACGATACTAGAGGAGCCTCGAGTATCTTTACTTTTCCCTGCGACCTGATGTAAGAGCAGATTGTATAACTGTGGAGTCCGTAGATGTCGCGTTTGGCTTACACAAATGGCGGCCGTGACGTTCCGTTACCTACTACACGTCAGTCCATTGGGTCTATCTTGCTCTGCTGTATAATCTTTGATTCACTCACAGTGAAGCAAAGAGCTAACCTCCCATGGTGAAGTGAGTGAGCAATGGTCAGACACAGATCTGATTCTTTATCCCCACCGTCCTAACTGCAGCTTCTCATCTGTTAAGTGATCGAGCAGATGCAGAATAATTTATTTCCTTCAGTAGTTACTAATAGACAGCCTCGTTAGACAATCTTCTACAATCCCAGAACAGGATTGTACATTTGATTTGCACCTCGCCTCGATGAATCTGCCGAGTTTGATTTGTCCGCTGTTCTCATGTCTCTGTTTACTTCCCTCCATACAGTAAACACGCAGACCATTGTGGTCCTGTCCCGGGGAAAGTACGGTCTGTCCACAGGTGTCACTCGCTACCTGATCGCCATGGCAACGGCCGATTTACTGGTCATTATTGTCGACCTGATAATGAGGCAGATTCCCATTACTTACGACTTTTCATTTCGGTTCCTGTTCTATGTCCCAGTGTGTAATGTCCACGCCGTGTTGCTTTATGCTGTCACCGACTTTTCTGCCTGGTTCACCGTCACCTTCACCTTTGATCGATTTGTGGCCATTTGTTGCCAGAAGCTGAAAACAAACTATTGCACCGAGAGAATGGCGGCTGTGGTCCTGGGGACAGTGACTGTGCTGAGCTGTTTAAATAACGCGTTCTGGTATTTTATGTTGAGCGGTGCATACTTGCTATTTAATTCTCCCTGGTTTTATTGGGTTACAGAGAGTATTCGATTCTCACTGGCCTGGGGAATCGGGGAGTTTCTCCAGTATATCATCACCCCCGTGATCCCATTTGTCCTCATTGTTGTGTTCAACACGTCGACCATCAGATACGTGTTAGTGGCGAGCAGAGCCCGTAGGAGACTCCGGGGACCCAGCAGTGGGGAGAGTGGCAGACACCCGGAGATGGAGAGCCGCAGGAAATCCCTCATTTTACTGTTGGTCATCTCGGGGAAGTTCATCGTGTTGTGGGCGCTCCGTGCGATACATGTTGTGTGGTTCAGACTGGCTGGATTAATTGCTAGCTGGGACTATCCGGATATCAATATTGCCGAAGTGGCCGCCATGTTGCAGACCCTGAGTTGCTGCACAAACACTGCTCTTTACGCCGTCACCCAGACTAAGTTCAGGCAGCAGTTCAAACAAGTGGTGAAATCGCCCTTTATTCTGATTGTAAAATGCACTCAGCGCCGCGGGGTCTAGGAATCCGTGCCCTCTACAGCCCATCTGCCCACCCACCCCCCTCAATCACTCCCCGACACGCTGAGGATCCTCAGTGACCTGGTCCACAGATGACATTTGTGACCCTGGTGTGTCCTCCGATTCCGCCACGAGTATCTCTTCTGCCCCACCAAACTGCCCCACCATACTTCCCCACCATACTTCTCCACCAAACCGATCGCAGCCCCAGCCACTGCCGGCGCAGAGCTGCGACTCACCGCAGCAACAACGAGGGTGAGCGGTCAGTTTGCCGGTCTAACCCTAACCCTAGCCCTATGTTGAGCGGGATTACGCCGGCGCTGCTGTCACACTGACTCAGGTCCGATTCTTCACAGACTCGCTCAACAAACATGGTCAGACGAGTGAATGCCCAATGGTAAATAACGTCGCATTCTTTGCAAATGAGAATCCCAGCATCTTTTTGCTTAATATCAAGCGCTCAGTCATTCGGTCTGTGCCCCAATGCGACTGAACTCCATCCAAATATCCTCAAAGTCGATACGGAGTGGAATCCACGAGGTCAAAAACACGAGCAGATTCGGATGTAGTCATTCATTGCCAGTGTCAGCTCACGGTAAAATGAAAAATATTCTCCCTGATTCGTTTACGGATTATATCCCCACCCCGTGCGTCTGACTGAGCTCCTCTCTCATTCTCTCACTCTTGCTGCTGAAGGCACACATCCCGTCACTACCTTAGCTGGGAGTTTCGTCCTGATGATGTGTCTATGTCCATTTTCCCGGGTGATCAAGTTTCCCTCGACTTACCATAAGGCGTATAATACAATGGTCTGCATTATCCACCATATCCGTGTGGAAAATATATCTCTCTGAACCTCATTTCAACTACATCGCACCTGTGCCAGTAAGGTAGTGTGTGGCGGGAGTGGGGTTGTGTGTGTGTATGTGTGTGTGTGTGTGTGTGTGTGTGTGTGTGTGTGTGTGAGTGTGTGTGTGTGTGTGTGTGTGTGTGTGTGTGTGTGTGTGTGTGTGTGTGTGTGTGTGTGTGTGTGTGTGTGTGCGCGTGTGTGTGCGTGTGTGTGTGTGTGTGGGGGGGGGGTGCATGTGTGTGTGTGGGGTTCTGAGTGTGTGTGCGTGGTGGCTGTGGCATTGTGTGTGTGTGTGCATGTTTATGTGTGTGTGTGTGTGTGTGCATGTTTATGTGTGTGCGCGTGTGTGCGTGCGCGTGTGTGTGAGTGAGTGTGTGTGGTGAGTGTGGGGGTGTGTGTGTGAAGTGGATAGTTGAGTGCGATGGATGTGGGATAGATAGTGTGGGGGGTGGTGAGTGTTTGTGTGGGGGGGGGGGTGAAATAGGATATATGTGTGTGGTGGCGGACATGTATGTGGGGTGCTGAGTTTGTGGGGTGCTGAGTGTGTGTGGTGGGTGGTGAGTGTGTGTGTGGGGGGTGAAATAGGTATATGTGTGTGGTGGCGGTCATGTATGTGGGATTATGTGTGTGTGAAGTGAGTGTGTGTGGTGTGGGGTGTGTGTGGGGCGGGGTTGTGTTATGTGTGGGCTATCGAGTTTGTGCAAATACCTCACCTGCACATCTCCTTTAAACACGACCACACTTTAAAGCTAAAAGTTATCTAGATCTTGACATTTAAACTCTGGAAAAAGTTTCGACTGTGTGACCTATCTGTGCGCCTCGTTATTTTATATTTTGCTATCAGTTCTTCCTCAGCTGCTGAAGTTCCAGCGATAACAATCCAAGTTTGTACAACCCTGCCTTGTACCTAATGCTGACTAATCAAGACAGCCTACTGTTAAAAGTCTTCTGCTCCCTCTCAAAACCTCCATGTCTTTCCAAAAACAGGTGACCAAAAATGCACATAGTGCTCCAAATACCACTCTGTCCACCCGTGTTTCCACTGTCAGGCAGCTATAGGCCTGGAGCCATGGATGCCGGAACATCTCAACCCTTCAAGCAGCATCTCTGGAACATATTGATATGGTGCTCTACCCGAAACGTCACATATCCATTTCCACCAGAGATGCTGCCTAACACGCTGAATTGCTCCAGCATTTTGTGTCTACCCTTGGCGACATCTCGACTACCCTAACTCACTCAAACCTCCCCCCATCTGTAGCTCACTCAGCAACAAACCACAAACATTTTTTAAAGCCCGTCGGCAAGGGAGTTGCCAAATGTAGCCAGGCAGTCTGACCTCCACCGTGACATCTCTCGGACACGTCCTCATACCTACCCCTTCACCATGACCCCACAGACGATCAACACGCCACCATCTCCCAAACTGCTTCTGATCTCATCATCTCTGACCATCTCCCTCAACAGTCTCCAGCCCCGCACTACCCGGTTATATCGCCTCCCCAAAATACACCAACAGAAGTTCCCTAGCAGAACCACTGCGTTTGTCTGCTCCGCCGCACTGACCATATCTCCACACACATTGATGCTTGCTTCTCTCCCCTTATCAAATCCCTTCCGTGTACATGCGAGGCACCTAATACGCCGTTCAACTCTTCAATAACTTTCAATTTCTAGACAATCTTTGCCACGGACGTCCAGTCCCCGTACACCTTCATCCACAAAGAGGAAGGTGTAGGAAGGAACCGCAGATGCAGGTTTATATCGAAGATAGAGACAAATGCTGGAGAAACTCAGGGTGACAGGCAGAATCTTCCAGAGATGCTGCCTGCCCGCTCAGTTACTCCAGCATTTTGTGTCTATCTCCACGAGGAAGGTCTCAATGCATTCCGGTTCTTCTTCGAATAAGAAGCAAATTGATTTCACCCTACTAGTATTCGTCCCTACTTGGCAGACATCCTCGCCCTCAACAAATTCACTTCCGACTCCATTCATTTTCTTCAAGTTAAAAAGTTAGCCATGGGCGCTCGGATGGTCCCCAGGTATGCCTGCCTTTTTTGTTCTTGACGTCGAACAGTATCTGTTCTACACGTACACTGGTGCCATCTCCCAACTATATTACCGTTATATTAATGACAGTACCGGGGCTGCCTCCCGGAAACCTCCCATGCGATGTTTTTCCACAAAGGAATACATTTAGCTCAGCAGAAATCATGAATGGAATTCAAAAATTTACAGCAGCTCCTGGCGACTCAAATCACCAGAGGTGCTCTGAAATATGTCTCGGATTAAGAAAGATGGTAGGTTGGGGTTGCTGATATTCTCGTGAGCTAATTGGAGTCAGGTTCACAGATAATGACATTCAGAAGCAAGACATCCTGCCCAAGGTACCAATGCCATCCAACATGTAGCAATCTGCACATTTCCATTTTTCCATCACTCGCATGGTAACCTTACTTATCATTGCGTTTCATGAGCTCATCTAAATATTGTTTTTCAAAGCGTTGTGAGTGCCGACATCCATTACCAAATCATGTTGTATACCTGAGGCTCAGGGTGCGTGGCATAACCGTTACTTAAATGCCCACATAACCGTCACCTGAAGCGCCGGAACTCCGATTATGGACACCTGCGCTCAGGCGATATGTTTTTCAAGGATTCCCCAAATGTTAATATGCAAGCAGAATCAATGGTAAAGAAAGCAAATTCCATGCTAGCATTTATTTCAAGAAGGCTTGTACACAAAACAAGGATGTAATGTCCAGGTTCCATAATGCACTGTTAAGGCCCTTGGAATATTATGAGCAATTTTGTGTACCATATATGGGGACGGATGTGCTGGCTCTGGAGAGGGTCCAGAAAAGGTTTACAAGAGTGACTCCAGGAACGAGTGATTTACCAGGCATGAGTAACAGCATTGCCAGCCCACCAGCCGTGAGTTAGTGAACTGCCAGCCCACCAGCCGTAAGTGACTGAACTGCCAGCCCAATAATCCATTCAGTCCACCCTCTCCCCCTTCTCTCTTACAGTCTGTCACCTGTTATGGGCAGGATTTCTGGCAGTTTCTCAGCTGCCAGCCTGCCAAGTCCGAGGGATTGTACTGCCAAGCCTCAGTGACTGAGCTTCCAGCCCAAAATCCATTCGGCCCACAAACTCCATACTAGCCTTCTGGAAACAGTACCTTCGGCCCACAACACTCACACTAGTGTAACAGAAAGCGCCCTCACCACCTCCCCACTGTCCAGCAATATTGGGATTGGTGGAGAGGTGGAATATTCTGTTGGGTGTCCAGCCCTCCCGTGTGATGCTGGGACGCAACGGGGGTTGTTAATTTGTGTGTGGAGGGTGATTAGTGTGTGTGTGGGAGCGTGCATGTTTGTGTGACGCCGCAGAACGCCCCCACCCCGCAACCGCGCGTTGAGTGGACGGGAGCCAACTGTTCTAGTATCCACTAAAACTAAATTAATCTCTAAACTCAAACCATAAACTAGAACTTTAAACTCTAAACTCATAAAGTAAACTAAACGCTAATCTAGAAACAATAGTAGGAACGGGGTACCGATTGTGGATGATCAGCCATGATCACATTGAATGACGGTGCTGGCTCAAAGGGCCGAATTGTCTACTGCTGCACCTATTTTTCTATGTTTCTAAGTTTCTATGTTTCAAACTATAAACTCAAACTCTAAACTCTAACTATAAACTCAAACTATGAACTCAAATTGCAAACTCCAAACTGAAAGCATGAACTAAATTTAAAACTGAGCGCGCGGTGATCTCCGGCAGGTTGGAGCCCGGGGGGAGAGGAACCGGAGCGGACACAAACACAAACCATGCTTCATTGCAAAGCGCGGTTGCGGGGAGGGGGCGGCCTGCGGCGTTACACACCCATCCCCACAGACAGACACACACTAACCACCCCTTAAATATTATATTCATATTAATTCACTCATTTTACCCGATCCCCGCCCTATCCCCTTAGGCATAGCCCCCAAATCGCAGGCGCGACTAGAGAGGGAGAGAGAGGGGCAGGAACAGAGAGAGGGGGGCAGAGAGAGAGGCAGACAGAGAGAGAGGGGGGCAGGGACAGAGAGTGAGGGGCAGAGAGGGAAGGGCAGAGACCGAGAGGGGGAGGGGGTAAGAGGGGAGTGGAGGAGAGGTGAGAGGGGGGTAGACAGGTAGAGGGGGGGAAGAGCGGAGAGAGGGGGGAAAGGGTAAGAGAGGGGGCAGAGAGGGGGCAGAGAGGGGGAGAGATGGGGAGAGATGGGGAGAGATGGGGTAGAGATGGGGGAGAGTGAGGAAATGGGGCATGGGAGAGATGTGTAGAGAGAGGGGGGCATGAAAGGGAGAGAGAGTGGGAGGAGGTGAGAGGGTGTGTAGAGGGGGAAGGGATGAGGGGGGGTAAGGGGTGAGGTGAGGAAATTGGGTGGAGAGATGCAGGGGAGAGATGGGGTGAGAACGGAGTGCTGAGAGAGGGGCGGGGAGATGAGAGAGCTTCACACACACTAACCACCCTCAGACACACAAACACGGACCACTCCCCCTTGATATTATAGTAATATTATTAATTCGCTCCTTTTCACCCCATCCCCGCCGCATCCACTCACCCATTGCCCCCAACTCGCAGGCACGTCTAACCTCCAAGCTCCAGGTAGAAACAAAAGCATGAAAGAGGTACTGATTTTGGATGATCAGCCGTGATCACATTGAATGGTGGTGCTGGCTAGTAACATATATTTGTAAACAGGCAATGCACAGTCTGCCATCTGCACATCAACTGAGCTGTCGGGGTTAGCTCTAACTTTCTGTTTCCTCATTCACCCAATTATCTGGCAACTGCGTGTTGTAAAGCGACACCACTTTTCTCATGATCAGCACTATGTTTCAGTTTACTCCAGCCAACCAGGCCTAGTAATCTAAACATTTCCTAAAATTGTTTATATATTCTCCGAATTTACTTTTTAGTTACAGTATGTTCACACTTATGACTATTTCCCCCACCTTTCTTCTCTGCTTCATGTTCATCGATTACAACTCCGAGTTCAACATCGGCATCCCCTCCGAACCTTCTCATGTGAACAAGTTCATGTGAACATGCAACTGGATCCTGTACCTCTTCATCAACAGGCGACCATTAGTTCGAATTGACAACAAGTTCACATACACCTTCACTAACCTCATCTACTGCATCCAGTGTTGCACATGTGGGCTCCTGTAAATCGCCGAGACCATGTTTAGACACACGACCGTGATGCTGAACATATACGTTCGGTCTGTGAAGGCCTACTGGATCTTCCAGTGGCTAACTACTGTATCTCTCCGTCCCATTACCACACCATACATTTCTGTCTTGAGCCTCCTCAATTAACAATATAATGTTCACTCAATAATCTGAACATTTGTAAAACGCAAATGACTCCATGATCTATGTCTCTCTGTCAGTAAATACATGTCATCACACCTCCCCATACAATCTAACCACTCAAACTCTCTTGTCCAGAAAAGTCGCCACACTTTATTTTTCTCTGATTTGTTCTTTAGTTCAACAAGTTACGATCACCTGACAACAATATTGGACCGACTCTGATCATGGGCGGTAAGATTAAATATAATTGTAAGATTAGGAACCACTTTGTTGGAGGGCTCATAATTTTGATCTGTCAAGGCTTACTGAATCTTCCTGTGGCGAAACATTTTAACTCCCCTTCCCATTACCATACCATATATTTCTGTCCTGAGCCTCCTCAATTAACAGAGTGAGGCCAGGCGCAGGTGCCTCATATTTTGTTTGACTACAACCCATTGGTAAATCATTCCCCCTCCTCCATTTAAAGTCGGTTAAACCAGTTGGCAGCTCACAAGGATGTGTCCGTCTTGGGATCACAGTCACTAGGCTTGACCTTTCAAGGAAACACCCTGTTTGAGGTCATGTGTTACTGGCCCTGGTTTGCCCTGGTCTTTGCTTGCTTTCATTGCCGCCCACCCCACAATCAGTCAGCAGAAGATTCCCCACCCGAAATGCCACCTATACATTTTCCTCGTCGATGCTGCCTAACCCGCTGAGTTACTCCTGCACTTGGTCCTCCCATATTTCAATGATGAGGTGGGGCACACACTGTAAATTCCCCCCGAGTATCCTGCTGAATTGTGAATGGCGGACGTGGGGAGATTATGGGGGTAATAGAATATATGGAGACTGCAATCGATGTCAGATTAATGTAGGTAGCAGGTTGAAGCTTGGCGTGGTCTCAATGAGCACAGAGGCTGTGAGCTTGCAGCATCTCTATAAATCTACGATCCTAACCATTGACACTGTAATTGTGTCAGTCTTTATCATCGTGCAGTGTTTAATTGTTCTTATCTCTTATTATGGGGGGCAGTGTTAGCTGTGAGGAGGATGCTAGGAGACTGCAAGGTGACTTGGATAGGCTGGGTGAGTGGGCAAATGTTTGGCAGATGCAGTATAATGTGGATAAATGTGAGGTTCTCCATTTTGGTGGCAAAAACAGGAAAACAGACTATTATCTAAATGGTGGCCGACTAGGAAAAGGGGAGATGCAGCGAGACCTGGGTGTCATGGTACACCAGTCATTGAAAGTGGGCATGCAGGTGCAGCAGGCAGTGAAGAAAGCGAATGGTATGTTAGCTTTCATAGCAAAAGGATTTGAGTATAGGAGCAGGGAGGTTCTACTGCAGTTGTACAGGGTCTTGGTGAGACCACACCTGGAGTATTGCGTACAGTTTTGGTCTCCAAATCTGAGGAAGGACATTATTGCCATAGAGGGAGTGCAGAGAAGGTTCACCAGACTGATTCCTGGGATGTCAGGACTGTCTTATGAAGAAAGACTGGATAGACTTGGTTTATACTCTCTAGAATTTAGGAGATTGAGAGGGGATCTTATAGAAACTTACAAAATTCTTAAGGGGTTGGACAGGATAGATGCAGGAAGATTGCTCCCGATGTTGGGGAAGTCCAGGACAAGGGGTCACAGCTTAAGGATAAGGGGGAAATCCTTTAAAACCGAGATGAGAAGAACTTTTTTCACACAGAGAGTGGTGAATCTCTGGAACTCCCTGCCACAGAGGGTAGTCGAGGCCAGTTCATTGGCTATATTTAAGAGGGAGTTAGATGTGGCCCTTGTGGCTAAGGGGATCAGAGGGTATGGAGAGAAGGCAGGTACGGGATACTGAGTTGGATGATCAGCCATGATCATATTGAATGGCGGTGCAGGCTCGAAGGGCCGAATGGCCTACTCCTGCACCTAATTTCTATGTTTCTATGTTTCTATGTTTCTATCAGTCGAATAAACGGATATATTAACACAGTCAAATACTGCTCTTTAAACTTCGTCTGCACGTGTTTGTGCAACAACTAAGCAGTTGCAGCATAAATCCTATTTCCGATACAGAGGGAGGAAGAAAAAACCTGAACATCCCAAATTCCATATTCGTTGCCATATTAAATAGAAGGTAAATACCGCCCATAACAAAATAAAATTCCCGGAAATAATGAACAACAATATCACCGATTTCCTTCGAATTTCCATTTCGGGGTCACTGGAGCTCTTCGCACTTTTCTGATCTCGGAGTCTCCTCCGGACTCTGCTAACCAGCAAAATATGTCTGACCGTTAAAGTATTGAGCAGCAGAATCAATACACACGGGACACATGGGGTGAGAATATAATGAAGAAATTCAATCGCTGACCAGGTAATTGAAAACATAACCCGGACATCCATGTAACAAAACCAGGGAGTATTCGCCAATGTGTACCAAGATGTGTACATAAAAAAACTACCCACATTAATGATAAGCGGCGCATTCAAGTGTGCGTTCGTGGTGATTTTTCAGCCCAGATATACCCTCGATTCCATCATCAACGGTTCTTTAAATGCCCAGTCACTAATTTGACTTTACTCAACATTGGCGAATCCTATACCGAGATTCATATACTTGGTCGGAATATATTGTTATAGTTAAACGTGATCTCCATTGATATTTTGAATTAATGTTTAACACTGACCGACTGACGAGATGTTTCGTTTAAGGAAGAACTGCAGATGCTGGAAAAATGGAAGGTAGACAAAAATGCTGGATAAACTCAGCTGGTGAGGCAGCATCTATGGAGATAGGAATAGGCGACGTAAAAATGGTCTCAAAGAAGGGTCTCGACGCGAAATGTCGCATATTCCTTCTCTCCCTAGATGCTGCCTCACCCGCAGAGTTTTCAGAAGTTTCAGTGGACATAACGGGAATTGCAACCAACTAAGAAATAGTCAACATAAATCAGTTTGAACCCTGAGGTTACCTTTATATAACTAAAAGTCTTCGTCTTGTTTGTGTCTCTGCGTGTGTGCCAATCTAGTTAATTCCTATCTTCTTCCAAATGCTAGGTCACAGCCTTCCCATTTTCACACAGCCTACTCATATTTTTCCCGTGGTGGCGATAAGCCTCTTCCCGTCACATTTCCACATATATATCCGAAGTTATTAGTCACTAAAATGTCAAAAACAGTGCGATTTCCTCAAACTCAACTACTTCGGGAAAAAAAATCCGAGTGACGTCACAATGCACTCGCAAGGCAGGAGGAGACATTCCGGGAAGGAGGGACACTCCAACGCTCACTTTAAACGAGGAGTGGCGTGGGCCGAGCCCGGGAACTGAGCCTTGGCTGGAGCAGAGCCTGGTGCTGGAGCTGGAATGAGGGCCGAGACCGGCGCTTGGGGTGGGGGCATGACTGGGGCCGGGAAATAAGCCGCTGCTGGAACTAAGGACGCGCCTGTTTCCGGAGACAGGGGTCTCGACTGGAGCCCAGGCGGCGGTGAGCTGACGACTGGTTTCCACAGACATGGCCGGGACGAGTACTAGAACCAGGCTGAGTTCCTGGCACTGCTCTACGACCTGGGTAGCTGCTGCGGCAGGGAATGGGTGTGAGTGGAGGAGCATGATGGAAATGCGCAAGAGGGAGACAGGGTGTGGAGGTGGGAGAAGGGTGGGGAGTGGGGTGGAGAGGGGAAAGATCCCGGGGAGGTGAGGAGGGAGATGTATTCCACTACCCATCCTGAAGTCGAGAAATAGCTCTTCATCTTGCTGACATTGAGCGGGATGTTGTTAATTTGACACTAAGTTACGAGATACTCTTTCTCCTTCCTGTAGACTGTCTCATAATTGTTCGTGATCCGACAGTGGTGTAATCTGCGAACTTATAGATACGTCATTAGTGACACATTTGATTAAGCATCTACAAATTTGTGGAGCCTGTTGCAAGTAGTACATGTCTCGGAGACATTAAGGAGGGCAATAATTAGTTACACAGTGGACCAAACAGTTAGTCTCAGACTGGAGTCTGTATCTTCAATTATTCATGCCTTCATACAACAGAAATCACTGCCTGTGTTTTCATCCAATGGGTTTCTCCAGACATATGGAAATATATTCACATTTCCCAAGGCTCATTATGGAAATATTTTGCAGGAGTGTGCTGTCCTTGAGGGGGCAAGAACAAGTTAACAGAGGAACCTCAAGGATAAAACACAACGTGCTGGAATAACTCAGTCTCAGGCATGCACAAGTGATGACACAGGCTTGTTTGAACCCGATCTCAATTTTTCCATATTATGTCAAGTGTATTGTTATATGCATGTACGATGTAGATACAATGAAAGGTTACTTTGCCGAAGCATCACAGGCTTAGAGACGGATTCACATGAAACATTAATTATACGGTAATTCTGTTAAACTGTTACGAGAGGACTGTGTAAATCTACAAGGCATCTGTCAAATCATGTTGTTATGAAAAGTCCATGCTACTGCAAGAGGAATCACAGTTGCATTAGGAATACACAAATGATTTCAAGAATATAGTTGCAGGAAAGTAGCAGATCCTCAAACTGGTGGTGTGGAACTTCGGGCTTCAGTATCTCCTACCTGATTTAGCAGCGAGATGAGAGAATGGCCCGGATGAATGGGAACCTTGATGACCGATGCCGCCTTCAGTGGTGGGTTCTCATGTAAATGCTATTGATGGTGGGGAGAAGTGTGCCTGTGATGGACTGGGCTGAGTTCACCACACCATGCAGCCTCTTGCATTCCTGTACATTGGATTGCCTTAGCAGGCCAAGATACGACCAGTCAGGATAATTTCTACAGTACACCTGTACAAGTTTGATATGAGTTCAGCTACAGGTTATTGTTGCAGCACCACTCAACCAGAGTGTCCCACTCTCTCTAGTATCCAGTTGCAAAGGAAGGTACAGAGAACCAGGTATTGGACCTTACTGGTAATTTGGAGAGGATGATAGTGTTGAATGCCGAGCTATTGTTGATGAATAGCTGCCTGGCATGTATTATAGATGGTCTAGAGCAGTGCAGAGCCAGTGAGATAGTATTTACTGTTGACCAGCAGTGACAGTTAGCGAACTGAAGTGGATCCAAGTCATTTGTGAGGCAAGATTTGATTTGCACCGGAACCAACCTCTGTAGGCACTTTATTACCGTGAATCTAAGTGCAACCAGTAGTCAGTGAGGCAGATCACAGTGGTCTTCTTAAACATGGGAACGATAGATCCGCTGTTGGAGCAGGTTTGAACCTTGACCACAGATGTGAGAGGTTGAGGATATTCTTGAATCCTCAAAGTAGTTACTCGACACAGGTTTTTAGTACTCAGCCATGAACACTGTCTGGACTGTGTGCTTGATGTGAACTCACCTTCTTGAAGGATTGACTTCAGAGATCGAGATCACAAGCTGTGAGTGTTCAGGAAGGAGCCAATAGAAGTTATGTTATCAAAGAACAGAATATGCAATATCCTGAGACATATTGTCAAAGTATACCTGTGGGGAGAAATGGAAGGATTTAATCAACGACTTGGTCTCAGAAAGCACATATCAATTTAATTTTCATATGGGGGGGGGGGGGGGGGGGGGGGGGGAATTCATGTCAGCATGCATCAATAGAAAAGGTGAAAAAAGGGATATAATATTTTGTACAAACCAATGGCAAGTAAGGCTTCATAATTCCGCTTCGTGTTCTTATAACGAAGCTTCTCCAGGTCACTTATTTCTTCAAACTCTTCCTTGGAAAAATAGCCAACAATGTCTTTAAAATGGTCAGCATCCTGGAAAAACAAACATTGTACCTGATACACTTTAGTGTATAATCTGGAATCATCAGATATTAATTACAACACTGATTTTTAAATGTAATTTAGTTATTTAATAGAGGACAATTCCAGGATATTGAATCACAACTTAAAATTAACAGTTAACTTCTTCAGGATAGATATGAGGTCTCTCTTCACTTAGAATATAGTGATTTCCAGGGTTGAAATAAATCAGTTGGTAATTGCATTCCAGCAAGAAGTAATAAACCATGAGAGGAAACTGCATTTAGGGTGCAGGTCAGGATTGAACTGCCTGAAAGGTCGACCCAAATTGTTGCCTGTCAAGATTCACGATTGCATCTTCCAGCCAACCAGTGTCTACAGCGTCAGCTTCCAGCCAACAGACATCAGCGTCTACATTTCTGGCAATGAAGACAGTGACTATCATGGGCTTCCTCCGCACTAAAGTCAGGACCAGTACCCAGTAGCTGCTGCGAAACCACTATTATAAAAAATAATAAATTGTCGATGGTAAACAGCAAGCCAGGCAGCATCTGTGGAGGTAGAAACGGAGTGAATGGTTCAGGTTAATAGTCTTTCCTCACAGCTGGGGAAGTTGCCAGATGGTGACAGACAAATAGAAGGATGGGGGCCTCAATGGGCTCAGTCCCAGATCAATATTAATGTCAGTGATCCACTCCAGAGCCCAGGGAACTCATCCACTCCTCACTGACACCAATCTCCGGGGTTGTGATGGTCTGAGAAGGAGCAGCAGCATCTTCCCCGTTCCCAGGCCCCTGAGAGGACATGTATCCGGCATCTTCTGCCCGTTCTCCATGTCAAAGCTCCCTCTGAGCCCTGCGTCCCAGACATGGTCTCGTCTCCTTCAGCAGCTCCTGGATCTCCCTTCCCGAGCTCAGACATCCACTTCTCCTCACCTCACCTACGCTCACTTCTCCTCACATACACCTCGACTAAACTCCTCGCCTCAACCAAACCTCACTATTAAAGGTAGACAAAAATGCTGGAGAAACTCAGCGGGTGAGGCAGCATCGATGGAGCGAAGGAACAGGTGACGTCTTCAGACTGAAGGGTCTCGACACGAAACGTCACTTATTCCTTCTCTCCATAGATGCTGCCTCACCCGCTGAGTTTCTCCAGCATTTTTGTCTACCTTTGATTTTTCCAGCATCTACAGTTCTTTCTTAAACCTCACTACTAAACCTAGCCTCGACTAAACTTCACCTCAACTAAACCTCTCACCTCAACTAAATCCTCACCTCGACTAAACTTTACCTCACTTCAACTAAACCCCTCAATCACCTCGACCAAACTTCACCTCAGCTAAAGCTCAACTCAGCTAAATTCACACCTCACTAAACCTTGCTTCGATTAAACCCCTCGCTTCATCTAAACCTCACGTTGACTAAACCCCAACTAAACCCCAACTAAACTATTGGCGGCGGATCACGTGCTCCAAAAGGCGCCAAAAGCCGGAGGGAGCGGGGGTGAAGTGAACGCGGAGAATGGGGCGTTCGCCGCAGGGCGGGCCACGGGCTCGACGTCGACGTCGACGTTAACGACAACGAGCGTGCGCCCCCCCCCCCACCCACCCACCGGCTCTCGCGACCAACGGCTTTTGGCGCCTTTTCGCGCCTTGGGCTGGAGTTATCCACGTGACCCGCGCTCTGGTTGCAGCCGCCGCTCACGTCACTTGAGGAGCCGCCAACGGCCGGGGGGAGGGGCTATAAATAGTTTATAGTTGAGGTGGAGTTTAGTTGGGGTTTGTTTGGGGTTTGGTTGAGGTGAGGTTTAGCTGGGGTTTAGTTGAGGTTTAGTTGGGGTTTAGTTGATGTTTAGTTGGGGTTTAGTTGGGTTGAGGTTTAGTTGGGGTGAGGTTTAGTTGAAATTTAGTTGAGGTGGGGTTTAGTTGAGGTTTGGTTGGGGTGAGGTTTAGTTGGGGTGAAGTTTAGTTAGGGTTTAGTTGGGGTTGAGGTTTAGTTGGGGTTTAGTTGGGATTGCGGTTTAGTTGGGGTTTAGTTAGGGTGAGGTTTAGTTGAGGTGAGGTTTAGTTGAGGTTGGGTTTGGTTGGGCTGGGGTTTAGTTGAGGTGAGGTCTAGTTGGGGTTTAGTTGGGGTTTAGTTGAGGTGAGGTTTAGTTGGGGTGAAGTTTAGTTGAGGTGAGGTTTAGTTGGGGTTTAGTTGATGTGAGGTGAAGTTGAGGTGAGGTTTAGTTGAGGTGAGGTTTAGATGAAGCGAGGGGTTTAATCGAAGCAATGTTTAGTGAGGTGAGGTTTAGCTGAGGTGAAGTTTGGTCGAGGTGATTGAGGGGTTTAGTTGAGATGAGGTAAAGTTTAGTCGAGGCGAGGACTTAGGAGTGAGGTTTAGTTGAGGTAAAGTTTAGTCGAGGCGAAGTTTAGTAGTGAAGTGTGAGGTTTGGTTGAGGCGAGGGGTTTAATTGAGGCGAGGGGTTTAGTCGAGCTGTAGGTGAGGAGAGGAGAAGTGGTTGTCTGAGCTTAGGAAGGGTAACCGAAGAGCTGCTGAAGGAGACGAGAGAGACCATGTCTGGGACGCAGAGCTCAGATGTGAGACTCCAGGGAACTTTGACATGGAGAACAGGCAGAAGATGCCGGATTAATGTCCTCTCAGGGGCCTGGGAACGTGGAAGATGCTGCTGCTCCTTCTCAGACCATGCAGCAAAGGATCAGGTACAATGTTTGTTTTTCCTGGATTCGGACCATTTCAAAGACATTGCTGGCTATTTTTCCAAGGAAGAGTTTGAAGAAATAAGTGACTGGGAGATGCTCCATTATAAGAACGTGAAGCGGAATTATGAAGCCATGCTTGCCATTGGTTTGTAGAAAACATTACTTGCCTATATTTATTTTTCCTTTTTGCCAATTTCTAATGATGCATGCTGACATGAGTTTTTCTCCATATGAAATCTAAATAGATATGTGCTTTCTGGGAGCAAGTCCTTGGTTTGATCCTTCCTTCCATTTCATTCCACTGGTATATTTTGAGAATGAGACTGAGGCCGGCCGGCTTCGCCCTCTGCAATGCTGCATCAATACATGGCTCTTGTGAGTTGTTTCCCCAGTCTATATCCGATGCATTTGCAACGTGGTCCCTGCTCCTCCGGCCGGCGTGAGGCTCCCGAGGTGGCAACGAGTGCATGTGTGTGTGGGACCCCGGTGAGTGTAGGCAGTACACTAACCGATGATAAGCGTTTGTTAGCACTGGGCCTGTACTCGCTGGAGTTTAGAAGAATGAGGGGAGTATCTAATTGAAACATACAGATTAGTGAAAGACTTGGATAGAGTGGTTGTGGAGAGGATGTTTCCACAAATGGGAGAGTCTAGGTCATATCTTCAAAATTAAAGAACATTCTACTAATATTCCTTATGACCTTACGATAGGAGCAGAATTAGGCCATTCGGCCCATCAACGCTATTTATTCAGGGCTGATCTATCTTTCTCCCTGAACCCCATTCTCCTGCCTTCGCCCCATAACCCCTGACACTCGCACTAATCAAGAATCTATCATTCTCATATCTTAAAAATATCTATTGACTTGGCCTCCACAACGTTCTGTGGTAAAGAATTCCATATATTTACCTCCCCTGACTATTTCGTCCTTATCGCCTTGCCAAAAGAACGTCCTTCAATTCTGAGGCTGTGCCTCTGGTTCTAGACACTCCCACCTAGTCTACTCATCTGCTTATCACCCCCTCACCTGTATCCACCTATCACTTGGCAGGATTTGACCCGTTCACACCTGCTCATACAGTTCACATAGTGTAGAAGTTGGCAAATCATCTTGCAGTTGTATAAGACGTTGGTGAGGCCGCATTTAGAATATGTGTGTTCAGTTCTGGACACCGTGTGATAGGAAAGATGTTTTCAGCTGGAGAGCGTACAGAGAAGATTTATGAGGATGTTCCCAGGATTCTATGGTCTTAGCCAAAGGGAGAGGATGAGAATTCCTTGGTGTGCAGGAAGATTAGGGTGATCTTATAGAGGTGGACAAAATCATGAGAGGAATAGATTGGGTAGACACACAGAGTAGGTGAATTGAGGACCAGAGGACATAGGTTTATGGTGAGAGGGGGCAAAGATTTAGTAGGGACCTGAGGGGTAACTTAGTCACACAAAGGGTGGTGGGTATACGGAACAAGTTGCCAGGGGAGGTGGTTGAGCCATTGACTGTCCCATCGTTTAAGAAACATACAGGTACATGGATAGGTCTGAAGAAGAGTCTCGACCCGAAACGTCGCCCATTACTTTTCTCCAGAGATGCTGCCTGTCCCGCTGAGTTACTCCAGTATTTTGAGTCTAGGTACATGTATAGGAGAGGTTTGGAGGGATATGGCCCAAACGTGGGCAGGTGGGATTACTGTAGCTGAGACATGTTGGCCAGTGTGGGCAAGTTGGGCCAAAGGGCTTGTTTCGAAGGTACTCAATCTGAACTGTGGTTTGTAGAAACAAGGAACTGGTGACACTAGTCCACTCCCTCCGCAGATCCGCTGAGTTCCTCCAGCACTTTGCTTTCTAGGTTAATAAAGGGACTGTTCTGCACCTTCAGCTTCGGGGAACTGTATATTTCTCCGGGAAAATATATTTTCCCGTAATTCTGAAAAAAGGACGTTTTTATTTTTCGCACTAAATTTCCTGTTCCACTTCCTCGTGAAGCAAGAGGTCGTTGGGCCTCTCAAGTCTCTGTAACTTCACTTTTTCCATGACTCTTACTCTTACACTAGGAATAACCGATGGGGGTAAATTAAGGTCAGAGGGGGAAAGCTGAAAGGTGCGGCACAGTGGGGCAGTGGTAGAGTTGCTGCCTCACAGCGCCAGAGACCTGGGTTCGATCCCGACTACATGCATTGTCTGTACTGAGCTTGCACGTTCTCTGCGTGGGTTTTCTCCAAGATCTTCGGTTTCCTCCCACACTCCAAAGACGTGCATGGTTTAGGATAATAGGCTTGGTATAAATGTAAAATTGTCCCTTGTGTGTGTCGGATGGTGTTAGTGTGCGGGGATCGGAGGTCGGTGCGGACTCGGTGGGCCGAAGGGCCTGTTTCTGCACTGTATCTCTAAACTAAACATAGAACCAGTGTGTGAACGGGTGATCGATGGTCGGCGCGGTCTCGGTGGGCCGAAGGGCCTGTTTCCGCACTGTATCTCTAAACTTAATGAGATCTAAAATGGTGTGGGGATGGTTTTTTACCCAGAGAGTGATGGTGCCCTGGGGTGATGGTGGAGGCAGCGACGATAGTGGTGTTTGGTGGCTTTAGGTAGGCACATGGACATGCAGGGAATGCAGAGTTCCTGTTTATGTGCACACAGGATATTAATTTGGCATCATGTTCGGCATGGACATTGTGGGCCGAAGGGCCTGTTCCTCTACCGTGCTGTTCTCTGTTCTAGGTTTTCACTATCTGCTAATTCATTTAAAAACTTTGCGGAGTTAGTTGGGCCAACGGGCCTTGCACAAATCCAGATATTCTTGAATCAGTAACTCAGCTGGTCAGGCAGCATCTCTGGAGAGAAGGAATGAGTGATGTTTCTGGTCGAGACCCTTCTTAAGACCTGAAACATCACCCATTCCTTCTCTCCAGAGATGTTGCCTGCCCCGCTGAGTTACTCCAGCATTTTGTATCTATCTTCGATTTAAACCAGTATCTGCAGTTGTTTCCTACACAATTCTTGAATCAGGGCAGTCTTGTGCAAATGAGCACCCTAACCATGGCGATGTGGAACAGGAGACTGTCACACCCACTAGATTAGATACCTCCAATTTGACAGGGAGGGGTGTAGGGGCCGGTGGGGAGGGGGTTACAGAGATCAGGAATAGGGTCAGAGCCAGAGTATGTTTGCAGAGATGGAGAGGAACTTTTCCTACATTACACCACTCCCTCCACTAAATCAAAGTCATGCCCATCAGGGATGAAAGGGGTTAACTATTTGCTGATAAAGGAATACGTCCTTATTTTACTTAAGTTTCCTGATGTAAATTTTCCCCTCTACACATTCGTGTTCTCCACACAGTGACGGCCACTGAGTACAAGAGTTTGTCAGTCGATATTCCAGACACGAGCAGTGGACACAACCCAGGTACGTAATTCCGTGTATGTCGCTTGTTCCCACAAACAACCACCTGTTCAGCTGAGTTGTGAATTTGTACAGAGTCTGATCACTGAAATACTTTGTGTATTAAGGTAACTGCAGATGCAGGCTTACACCGAAGATAGACACAAAATGCTGGAGTAACTCAGCGGGCCGGGCAGCATCTCTGGAGAGTTTAATTTAGTTATCTTGCTATTGAGGGAGTGCTGCGGAGGATCACCAGGTCTGAAGAAGGGTCTCGAATCCGAAAGTACACAAAAATGCTGGAGAAACTCAGCGGGTACAGCAGCATCTATGGAGCGAAGGAAATAGGCAACGTTTCGGGCCGAAATCCTTCTTCAGAATCCGAAACGTCACCCATGCCTTCTCTCCAGAGATGCTGCTTGTCCCACTGAGTTATTCCAGAATTTTGTGTCTACCTTCGATTTAAACCAGCATCTGCAGTTCTTTGCTACACATTTTCACCAGGTTAATTCCTGGGATGACAGGACTGACATATGATGAAAGAATGGGTTGACTGGGTTTGTATTCACTGGAATTTAGGATGAGAGGGATTCTTATAGAAAAATATAAAATTCTTAAGGGATTGGACAGGCTAGACGCAGGAAAAATGTCCCCGATGTTGGGGGAGTCCAGAATCAGAGGTCACAGTTTAAGTATTAGCGGTAGGCCATTTTGGACGGAGACAAGGAAAACCGTTTTCACCCAGAGAGTTGTGAATCTGTGGAATTCTCTACCACAGAAGGCAGTGGAGGCCAATTCACTGGATGTTTTCAAGAGATAGTTAGATTTAGCTCTTACGGCTAACGGTATCAAGGATATGGGGAGGAGGCAGGAACGGGATACTGATTGTGGATGATCAGCCATGATCATAATGAATGGCAGTGCTGGCTGGAAGGGCTGAATGGGCTACTCCGGCACCTATTTTCTATTATTCTATTTTATCTATGTTTATTGTCGTGTGTACCAAGATGCAGCGAAAAGCTTTTGTTGCTTGCTAACCAGTCAACGCAAAGACAACACATGATTATAATCGAAGATAGACACAAAATGCTGGAGTAACTCAACGGGACAGTCAGCATCTGTGGATAAAAGAAGGGTCTCGACCCGAAATGTCACCCATTCCTTCTATTCAGAGATGCTGCCTGTTCCGCTGAGTTACGCCAGCATTTTGTGTCTATCTACGGTTTAGAAACATAGAAACAGAGAAATGAGGTGCAAGAGTAGGCCATTCGGCCCTTCGAGCCTGCACCGCCATTCAATATGATCATGGCTGATCATCCAACTCACTATCCCGTACCTGCCTTCTCTCCATACCCCCTGATCTCCTTAGCCACAAGGGCCACATCTAACTCCCTCTTAAATATAGCCAATGAACTGGCATCAACTACCCTCTGTGGCAGAGAGTTCCAGAGCTTCACCACTCTCTGTGTGAAAAAGGTTCTTCTCATCTCGGTTTTAAAGGATTTCCCCCTTATCCTTAAGCTGTGTCCCCTTGTCCTGGACTTCCCTAACATCGGGAACAATCTTCCTGCATCTAGCCTGTCCAACCCCTTAAGAATTTTGTAAGTTTAAACTAGCATCTGCAGTTCCTTCCTATACATGATTACCATTGTTCCATTTACAGTGTACAGATACATGATAAGGGAATAACGTTTAGTGTAAGGGAACCCAACGAGTCAGGCAGCATTTCATACGTTTGTAAGATACAGTAACAGATTTAGGCCATTCGGCCCATCAAGTCCACTCTGCCATTCAATCATGGCTGATCTATCTTTCCCTCTCGACCCCATACTCCTGTCTTCCCCCCATAACCACCGACCCCTGTACTAATCAAGAATCTGTAAATCTCCGCCTTGAAAACACTGACTTGGGCTCCACAGCCATCTGTGGCAATGAATTCCACAGATTCACCACCCACTGGCTAAAGAAATGCCTCCTCATCTCCTTCCTAAAACTACGTCCTTTAATTCTGAGGCTATGACCTCTCCCATTAGTGGAAACATCCTCTCCACATCCAGTCTATCCATGCCTTTCACTATTATGTACGTTTCAATGATGTGACCCCCTCATCCTTCTAAACCCCAGCGAGTACACGCCCAGCGCCGACAAATGCTCATTGTACGTTAGTTAACCCACACATTCTCTGGAATCATTCTCGTAAACCTCCTCTGGACCCTGTCCAAGGGCAGCACATCCTTCCTCAGATATGGGGCCTAATACTCTTCGCAATATTGTCTGGTGAGGAGGTGGGGGAGGAATACCTGCAACCTCATCGAGTCATAGAGCAGGGAAACGGGCCTTTCGGCCCATCTCATCCATACTTACCAAGAACCCCCATCCAAACTAGTCCCATTTTCCTACGTTTGACCTGTATCCCACTGAACCTTTCCTCTACACCTACCTGCGCAAATGTATTTTAAAGTGTAGCATGATGGCGCAGCGATAGAGTTGCTGCCTCACAGCGTCAGAGACCCGGGTTCGATCCTGACTACGGGTGCTGTCTGTACGGAGTTTGTACGTTCTCCCCGTGACCGGCCTGGGCTTTCTCCGGGATCTCCAGTTTCCACCCACATCCCTGATTTGTAGGTTAATTGGCATGGTGTCATTTTAAATAATCCCAAGCGTGTGTTGGGTAGTGTTAATGAGCAGGGTTATTGATAGTCAGCGTGGTCTCAGTGGGACGAAGGGCCTGTTTCCACGCTGTATTGCCAAACTTATCAAAGAACTAGTGTGTGAACGGGTGATCGTTGGTCAGCACGGACTCGATGGGCCGAAGGGCCTGTTTTCGCGCTGTATCTCGTCACTAAACAAAACTAAACTAAATGTTGTTATTGTACTTGCCTCAATTACTTCCTCCGGCAGCTTGTTCCACATATCCACACAACGCATCATCAACCTCTGTATGAATAGCTTCTTACTTCAACTTTAGAAATTATCAGCTTAGAATCCTAGGCTGTTCCTCAGATACCTTCCCTAATTCATGTACCAGGCACCTTGTGTGACGTAACCACATGGCAGAACAGTAGCAGTGATGTCAGTGTTGTTTAGTTTTACAGTTTAGAGACACAGCGCGGAAACAGGCCCTTCGGCCCATCGAGTCCGCGCTGACAATCAATCACCCGTTCACACACTAGTTCTGTGTTTAATTTAGAGACACAGTGCGGAAACAGTTCCTTTATCCCACCCAGTCCGCGCTGACAATCGATCACCCGTTCATATGCTACTACCACGTTTAGTTTAGAGATACAGCGCGGAAACAGTTCAATCATTCCACCGAGTCCGTGCCGACCAGCGATCCCCGTTCACACACTAGTTCTGTGTTTAATTTAGTGATACAGCGTGGAAACAGGTCCATCATCCCACCGAGTCCAAGCCGACCAGCGATCCCCCGTTCACACACTAGTTATGTGTTTAATTTAGTGACATAGCGTGGAAATAGGCCCTTCGGCCACCGGTGACCAGTGACCAACGCTATCCTGCGCATACTTTGGGCAAATTAAAAAAAAATGTACCAAAGTCTAATTAACCTACAAACCGTCTTTGGAGCATGGAAGGAACCGGAGATCCTGGGGAAAATCCACGCAGATCACAGGGAGAACGCACAAACTCCGTACAGACAGCACCCGTTGTCAGGATCGAACCCGGGTCGCTGGCGCTGTGAGGCAGTAACTCTATCGCTGCGCCACCGTGCCCCGTCATCGTACTTGGCAACGATTAGCGGGAAGTCTAACGATTGTGGAAAATTAAAAAAAAAAATAAGGCAACTAGATTGGTCAAAAGGTCATAAGTGATAGGAGTAGAATTTGGCCATTCGGCCCATCAAATCTACTCCACCATTCAATCATGACTGATCTATCACTCCCTCTTAACCCCATTCTCCTGCCTTCTCCCCATAACCCCTGACACCCGTACTAATTCATAATCTATCTATCCGTGCCTTAACAATATCCACTGACCTAACCACGAACAGCCTCGCGAACAGTCTGTCTGTCCCTTCCTTCTTTGTCCTCTGTTTGTGTGTCTTAAATGTATGTTTTTAGAGTTTTTATAACTTGTTTTATGTGGGGAGTGGGGGGTGGGGGCGGGGGGGGGGGGGGGGGGGGGGGGGGGGGGGGGAACTTTTTCTAATCACTTACCTCGACGGAGATGTGATTTTCTTCCGTATCATATCTCAGTCCGCACTGCGGTCTAACATCGAGGAGTTGGTGGCCTTTGCTGGAAACCGACTTTGAGAGCTGTACCCCGGGTGCCTCCAGGACTTTCCATCACGGAGCTTGTGGTCTCTGGTTAGAGATCGACTTTGGGAAACTCCAAACCACAGGAGCTTTGATCGCTCTGACGTGGGGTCTTCGATCGCCCCAACGCAGGCTCTTCGATCACCCCGAAGCAGGGTCTTCGATCGCCCCAACGCAGGGTCTTCGATCGCCCCAACGCAGGGTATTCGATCACCCCGAAGCAGGGTCTTCGATCGCCCCAACGCAGGGTCTTCGATCGCCCCAATGCGGAGCATCGATCGCCCTGACGTGGGGTCTTCCATCGCCCCGACATGGAGCATCGATCACCCCAACGCAGGATCTTCCATCGCCCCAACGCAGGGTCTTCGATCGCCCCAACACGTGGTCTTCGATCGCCGGTTGCGGGAGCTTCAATCCCCCCAGAGTGCGGTTGGTTCGATTACCCCGATAGTGGGAGAATAAGAGAGGAAGAAGTTTGGACTTTATTGCTTTTCGTCACATTGAGGATTGTGGGGAATCCGCTGTGGTGGATGTTTATGTTAACTTTTATTCATCTCTTGTTGCTTTTTTTTGGTAATTGGAATTTCATTAACCTTAATTGGTACACGTGACAATAAACTGGCCTTGAAAGCTTGAATTGGCCACCACAGCCGTCTGTGGCAAATACTCCTCCAGATTCACCACCCTCTGACTAAAGAAATTCCTCCTCATTTCCTTCCTAAAAGAATGTCCTTTCATTCTGAGGCTGTGACCTCTCCCACTAGTGGAAACATCCTCTCCACAGCCACTCTATCCAGGCCTTTCACTATTCTGTATGTTTCATTGAGGTCCCCCCTCATTCTTCTAAACTCCAGCGAGTACAGGCCCAGTGCCGTCAAACGCTCATCCTATGTAAACCCACTCATTCCTGGGATCATTCTTGTAAACCTCTGGACCCATCCAGAGCCTGCACATGCTTCATCAGACATAGGACTGAAAATTGCTCACAATATTCCAAGTGCGGCCTGACCAGCGCCTGAAACATCCTCAGCATTACACCCGTGTCGTTTAATTGGTCACTGGAGTTTTACTGCAATCACTTTCTCTTCCAGACCGGGAGATCGGGAACTGACGGGGTATCTGGGTTCCGACAATGATCGGGAGATCGTTCATCCTCCTCTCCTTTCTCCAAGGTACCATCAGCAGCAAATCGGAAGTGTTTACGGGTGAGGAGGCTTTAACCGGTTGGCTGCCAGTGACTAGCGGAGTTCTGCAGGGATCGGTGCTGGGGCCACTACGATCATTCCGCTGAACACCTCCGCTCAGCCCGCCTGGACCTACCTGATCTCCCGGTTGCCAAACACTTTAACTCCCCCTCCCATTCCCACACTGACCTTTCTGTCCAGGGCCTCCTCCACTGTCAGAGTGAGGCCAAATACAAATTGGAGGAACAGCATCTCATATTTCACTTGGGCAGCTTTCACCCCAGCGGTATGAATATTGATTTATCTCACTTCAAGTAACCCCTGCATTCCCTCTCTCTCCATCCCTCCCCCACACAGGTCGCACCAGCTTCTTGTTCTCACCCAACAAACAGCTAATAATGGCTTGTTTTTTTGTCATCGTTACTTTTTCACATATCTTTCATTCATTGTTCTGTGTCTCTACATCATCCTCCATATCGCTTGTTTCCCTCTCCCGTGACTTTCAGACTGAAGAAGGTTTTTGAACCAAAGCGTCACATATTCCTTCTCTCCAGAGATGCTGCCTGTCCCACTGAGTTACTCCAGATTTTATGCCAATCTTCAGTTTAAGGCAAAGACATTCTTGCCATAGAGGGAGTATAGAGAAGGTTCACCAGACTGATTCCTGGGACGTCAAGACTTTCATATGAAGAAAGACTGGATAGTCTCGGCTTGTACTCGCTAGAATGTAGAAGACTGAGGGGGGATCTTATAGAAGCTTACAAAATTCTTAAGGGTTTGGACAGGCTAGATGCAGGAAGATTGTTCCCGATGTTGTGGAAGTCTAGAACAAGGGGTTACAGTTTAAGGATAAGGGGGAAATCTTTTAGGACCGAGATGAGAAAAACATTTTTTCACATAGAGAGTGGTGAATCTCTGGAATTCTCTGCCACAGAAGGTAGTTGAGGCAATTTCATAGGCTATATTTACGAGGGAGTTAGATGTGGCCCTTGTGGATGGAGAGAATGGCAGGTACAGGATAATGAGTTGGATGATCAGCCATGATCATATTGAATGGTGGTGCAGGCTCAAAGGGCCGAATGGCCTCCGCCTGCACCTATTTTCTATGTTTCTATGTTAAACCAGTATCCTCAGCTCCTTGTCAGCAGATCTATATAGGTGAGACCAAGCGGAGGTTGGGCGATCGTTTCGCCGAACACCTCCACTCGGTCCTCAATAACCAACCTGACCTCCCGGTGGCTCAGGACTTCAACTCCCCCTCCCACTCCGTATCCGACCTCTCTGTCCTGGGTCTCCTCCATGGCCAGAGCGAGCAACACCGGAAATTGGAGGAACAGCACCTCATATCCGGCTTGGGGAGTCTGCATCCTGGGGGCATGAAGATTGAATTCTCCCAATTTTGTTAGTCCTTGCTGTCTCCTCCCCTTCCTCAGCCCCCTGCTATCTCCTCCCAAACCCCAGGCTTCGGGCTCCTCCTTTTTCCTTACTACTCCCCGCCCCCCCCCCCCCCATCAGTCTGAAGAAGGGTTTCGGCCCGAAACGTTGCTTATTTCCTTCGCTCCATAGATACTGCAGCACCCGCTGAGTTTCTCCAGCATTTTTGTCTACCTTCGATGTTCCAGCATCTGCAGTTCCTTCTTAAACTCCTCAGTTCCTTCCTGTACACCACTACTCTTCACGCTGTACATTAATGATTGGGACGAGGGGATTGAAGGCATTGTGGCTAAGTTTGCAGATGATATGGAAACAGGTGGAGGGGCAGGTAGTGTAGAGAAAGCAAGGACTCTGCAGAAGGACTAGGACAGGTTGGGAGAGTGGGCAGGGATGTGGCAGATAGAATATAGTGTAGCAAAGGAGGGAGCAACGCACTGTTTATTTTAAAAATCAAAAATAATTTATTTATTTACGATCACGATACAAAAACCCAAAAAAACCCAGACCGTAGTGACACATCCTCCACCTTATTACAAAATCACCAAATTATTCAGACACTACATTTCCAAACAACTATGCTACAAATAAACCAGTATATAACCATGTCACTCTCAAACACCACCCGCGCACGGACATAGCCCCGGTAATGATACAACCAACCGGCTCAGGCAAAGCCCTCTTCTGCCTGGCACCGTGACTCGCGGAGGGCCAGATTGGCCAGGCCTAGGAGCAACCCAACCAGGCCATCTTCAGCCCTGCCCACTCCCTAGATCCCATCACCCGTCTTTCAGTCGCTGACAGCAGAGTCACTCCTCCCCCTATCGGCGCTAGGTGGAGTGACGGTGCTCCTTGCCCTCCGGACCCTGGCAATATGGGACACTCTACTGCTCCCTGGGAGTGACACACTGTGGAAGGGGCGGTGAAGGGGGAGTGACACACTGTGGGAGGGAGTGACATACTGTGGGAGGGAGTGACGCACTGTGGGAGGGAGTGACGCACTGTGGGAAGGAGTGACGCACTGTGGGAGGGAGTGACACACTGGGAGGGTGTGCCACACTGGGAGTGACACACTGGGAGGGGCGGTGAGGAGGGAGTGACACACTGGGGGGGAGTGCCACACTGTGGGAGGGAGTGACACACTGGGAGGGAGTGCCACACTGTGGGAGTGACACTCTGTGGGAGGGAGTGACACACTGGGAGGGGCGGTGAGGAGGGCGTGACAGTGGGAGGAGGGAGTGACACACTGTGGGAGGGAGTGACACACTGGGAGGGAGTGACACACTGGGAGGGAGTGACACACTGGGAGGGAGTGACACACTGGGAGGGAGTGACACACTATGGGAGGGAGTGACACTGTGAGGAGGGAGTGGCACACTGTGGGAGGGAGTGACACACTGGGAGTGGGGGCTGAGGAGTAAGGCTCCACCACTACACCACCATGCCGCTCTTCTCCGCTCCGTACACACCAGGTCCACAGCGCAGGATAAAAGGTGTGGAAAGTGAGTACAGTGAACTGACAGGGTGTTCACTGCTAAAGATTGTTCCTTCTCTCCTCAGCCGTGATGTCGGGAGAGTGGAGTTCATTCACTCCAGTAGCTGTGACAGCGCAGAATGGTTTGTGTGCACAGATTCCGTGTCACTACAGGTACTCGTCGAATCTAAACAATAAACCACGGACAGGAATCTGGTTTAACAGTGAGACGAAGAACGACAAAAATGTAGCCTTACACTCCAAGAATTCAAGGAAAGAATCAACAAAGTTTCGCCATCGGACCCGGCTGTCAGGAGATCTGGGAGACAACGACTGTTCCCTGGTTATAGACAACGTCACGCAGCAAGATGCAGGTCCTTATATTTTCAGAGTTAATTTTGGAGGGGGAGATCGTTTCAACTACCACCCTGTAACACAGCTCCATGTTACTGGTAAGTGCTCTGTATAATTCACTCATTCACTCGACAGTTTCTTCCCAGCTGTTATCAGGCAACTGAACCATCCTACCACAACCAGAGAGCAGTGCTGAACTATTGACGACCTCTTTGATGACCCTTGGACAGTCCGTGATCGGACTTTACAACTACTGCCTCGTCTGTCGTGGGATAGACTGATTACTGGCTCATATGTGAGGATGTTATATGTAGATTTTAGTTCTGCATTTAATAACATCACCCCAGCAGAGTGGTGGACAAACTGTCTGATCTAGGTGTTAATGCAAACACATGCGGATGGATTAAGGACTTTTTAACAGACCGCCCACAGACTGTCAGGATGGGGTCCAATTACTCCCCAGTCCTGACGCTCAGCACAGGAGCGCCACAAGGTTGTGTGCTGAGTCCCATCTTGTATACAATATACACTTATGACTGTACACCAACACACAGTACAAACAGGATCATCAAGTTTGCGGACGACACGACTGTGGTGGGACTGATAAACAAGAACGACGAGTCTGCCTACAGAGATGAAGTCCAAAAACTGACTGTCTGGTGTACCAAAAACAACCTGGTACTCAACCCATCAAAGACAAAAGAACTGGTCGTTGACTTCAGGAGGAAGAGGAGAGAGGAACCTGCTCCTTTATACATCAAAGGAGACATGGTGGAGAGACTCACTGGCTTTAAGTTCCTGGGAATAAACATCTCCCAGCACCTCAAATGGCAAATGAACACCGTCACTCTCGTGAAGAAGTCACAGCAGCGGCTGTATTTCCTAAGGTCTCTGCGGAGAGCAATCATCTCACAGCCGCTGCTGCTGTCCTTCTACCGATGCGCCGTGGAAAGTATCCTCTCCTATGGCATCCTGGTGTGGTTTGCTAGCTGCACTGTGGCTGAGAGGAGGGCGCTGCAGAGAGTTATAAAAACTGCACAGAGCATTACAAACGCTCAACTGCCTTCCTTGGATGATATATATAGGGCCCGATGCTTGCGCCGGGCCACAAACATCAAGCAGGACACATCCCACCCTGCCAACCACCTTTTCACTCTGTTACCCTCTGGGAGGTGATACACGTCTCTGAAGGCTCGCACCCGTAGACTAAAAAATAGTTTCTACCCATGTCCGATAAAAGAGCTTAATTCCAACAGAGAACACTGTGGAAGCAAAATGTAATTCCAAGAAATGCAACATTTTTTAAAATTTATTTTTAAATGCTTATTTATTATTTTTACTAATAAGTGTACATATGTGTCAATGGTTGTCGTGTTTGAATTTTTTAGCCGGAGGAGATGCAATGGAATTTCGTTGCACAGTAATGTGCAATGACAATAAACGTATTCATTCATCATTCATTCATACCCCCCCCCTCCCTCCAATCTTTGCATGTCCCATATCATGGACATTTACATTTTCCAAATTTCCACTCAATGTTTTAATTTAATGTTTGTGCAATATTACATACTGTGTAATAACTGGTCATTTTAATTTCATTGTTATTATAATGCACATGGCACTTTCAATGCCTTGTCCTCCAGGATAAATAAAGTTATTTTGCATCTTATCTTTGCTGGCTTTACCTTTACTAAATGTCACTCCCTTATCGTTCAACTATACACTGCAAATGGCTCAATTGTAATCTGCTCACTGATAGACACAAAAAGCTGGCGTAACTCAGTGGGACAAGCAGCATCTCTGGAGAGATAATGGATGACATTTCGAGTCGAGACCCTTCTTCAGACTGGTTAGGGATAAGAGAAACGAGAGATATAGACTATGATGTGGAGAGATAAAGAACAATGAATGAAAGATGTGCAAAAAAGTACTGATGATAAAGGAAACAGGCCATTGTTAGCTGTTTGTTGGGTGAGAACGAGAAGCTGGTGCGACTTGCATGGGGAGGGATGGAGAGAGAGGGAATGCCGGGGCTTCCTAAAGTTAGAGAAATCAAAATTGATTCCACTGCCCAAGCGAAATATGAGATGCTATTCCTCCAATTTGCATTTAGACTCACTCTAACAATGGAGGAGACCTAGGACATAGCAGGCAACAAAAGCTTTTCACTGTACCTTGGTACACCTGACAATAAACAAAACTGAAACAATAGATGTTCAGCAGTGAGTGGGGAGAAACATGGACTGTACAATTCACACACACACACACGCGCACACACACACACACACACACACACACACACACACACACACACACACACACACACACACACACACACACACACACACACACACACACACACACACACACACACACACGCACCACACCACACACCACACACCACTCACACACACACACACACACACACACACACACACACACACACACACACACACACACACACACACACACACACACACACACACACACACACACACACACACACACACACACACACACACACACCACAGCATCAGGATTCTCCTGGTTCATTTCTGGGTCATCGTGACACCTCCAGTTTTTGCCCTGTTATTACCAGGTTTTCATTGCCCATATATGCTCCTAATATCGACTCCATCTACACTTCACGCAGCCTGAACTAAACTAAACAATGACTGTCTTATCCTTACTGCCCTTAGTGGAGAACTCTGTCCCCATCTTCCCAATCACAGGTCATCATGACATTCCTGATCCCCGATCTTTCCAACCTCCCCTGACCATTGTCCTCCTTTTTCAGGGATCATCCTTGTTTAGTTGAGTTTATTGTCACGTGTACCGAGGTACAGTGAAAAGCTTTTGTTGCGTGTTAGCCAGTCAGCGGAAAGACAATACATGATTACAATCGAACCGTCCACAGTGTATAGCTACATGATAAGGGAATAACGTTTAGTGCAAGGTAAAGCCAGCAAAGTCCGATCAAGGATAGTCCGAGGGTCACTAATGAGGCAGACCGCTCATTAACCCGGACCGCTCTCTGGTTATGGTAGCATGGTTCAGTTGCCTGATAACAGCCGGGAAGAAACTATTTCTGAATCTGGAGGTGTGCGTTTTCACACTTCCATACCTTTTCCCCGATAGGAGGGGGGAGAAGAGGGAGTGACCGGGGGTGAGATTTGTACTTGGTAATCTGGAGGTGTGTATTTTCACACTTCTGTACCTTTTCCCCGATAGGAGAGGGGAGAAGAGGGCGTTAAGGGGGGTGAGACTGGTCCTTCATAATCTGTAGGCGTGTGTTTTCACAATTCTGTACCTTGTAAAAACATCCTTCCTCGTGTGGGACTGGGATTACCATGTGAACCGATGTATCCAGTGATGTTTAACTAACAGTATCTGTTCCTGTGTGTGTTAGATTTCATAGATAAACCCACGATATTCTCTGCTGAAATGGTGGCAGGTCAGCCTGTGAACGTGACCTGCTCCTTCAACACCACATGTAATGGAACGACACCCACCCTAACCTGGGTCACCCCCGCTGGTGAACCACCTTCAGCCTCACACAGAGTAACTCAGTGGGGAGACACTTGGACATATACTTCTGTTCTGTCCCTGACACCAGCGCTCAAACATCACGGACAAAACCTCACCTGTAGAGTCAGATACCCAACTGTCTCATCCGAGCAGATCCTCACACTGAATGTACAATGTAAGTACGGACATCGTTTATTGTGCAGGAACAGCAATAATCCATTAGCAATGCTGGTATATAAGGTCATAGGCGATAGGAGCAGAATTTGGCCATCTGGCCCATCATGTCTACTCCGCCATTCAACCATGGCTGATCTATCTCCCTCCTAACCCCTTTCTTCTGCCTTCTGCCATAACCTCTGACACCCGTACAAATCAAATCAACACCAAAAGCTGGAGTAACTCAGCGGGACAGGCAGCATCTCTGGAGAGAAGGAATGGGTGATGTTTCGGGTCGAGAGCCTTATTCAGAGTGAAAGTCACGGGAAAGGGAAACGAGAGATATAGACGATGATGTAGAGAGATGTAGGACCTACCTGATCTCCAGTTGCTAAACACTTTAATTCCCCTGGTAGACAAAAAAGCTGGAGAAACTCAGCGGGCGCAGCAGCATCTATGGAGCGAAGGAAATAGGCAACGTTTTGGGCCGAAACCCTTCTTCAGACTCTAATTCACCTTCCCATTCCCACACTGACCTTTATGTCCTAGGACTCCTCCACTGTTAGAGTGAGGCTAAACGCAAATTGGAGGAACAGCATCTCATATTTCACTTGGGCAGCTGGGAAGGGGGCGCTGCACTGGCAGCGCCTGTCGGCAGCGTGTCCGTTTTTTTTCCAACTTTTTTTATTTTTTTAGTATGTTTAAAAGTATGTGTTTAATGTTTCTTTGTGTGTTTTGTGTGGGGGGTGGTGTGGGGGGGTAAGGGGGAAACCGTTTCGGCCGCCTCCTCCATGGAGAGGCGACTTTTTCAGGTCGCCTCCCCCGTGGCCTAACATCGAGGATCGGCGCGGACTTTCCCGGAGACGCGCCCGGGGCTTCAGCGGCGGGCGCAGCGTGGACTCTCGACGTGGAGCGGGTGAGCCCTCACTGGAGGGGAGCGCTCCGTTTCACTGGCCCGGGGCAGCCGGCAGCCTGAAGTCGCAGCCTGAAGCCGCGGTCTGCAGAACTCCAGCTGGTGCGGCGTCTACAGCCCGGGATCCCTCGTGGGGGACCCGGGGGAAGAAGAAGCTTCCACCGCCGGCCCGCGGCCGTCTTCTACCGCAGGTGCGGCATGGACTTACCATCACCCCTGGAGGGGAGCTTCGACCGCCGGCCCTGCAGACTGCGGTGCTTCCGGCTGCGGCACGGCAGGTACTTTAAAACTTTGACCGCCGGCCTGCGGCCTACACCAGTCTGAAGCCGCGGTCTCTGGTTGGGAAGAGCCGATCCTGGACTCACCTTGACTTTGACTTTGTCCCTTACCATCTGGACGCCCGCAGCAACGGCTGTGGAGGGTGGAGGTCCCGACCACGGGGAAAATGGAGGAGGACTGGCCAAGCTCTGTGCCTTCCACCACAGTGATGAATGCTGTGGTGGATGTTTGTGTAACATTTTTATTGTGGTTGTGTTCTTTATTACTGTACCGCTGCTGGCAACCCAAATTCCACCGACCTTGGTTGTGTGGCAATTAAATTCTATCTATCTATCTATCTATCTTACAGCCCAGTGGTAACTTCAGGTAGCCCTGGCATTCCCTCTCTCTCCATCCCTCCCCCACCCAAGTCACACCAGCTTCTCGTTCTCACCCAACAAACAGCTAACAACGGCCTATTTCCTTTATAATCGTTAATTTTTTTCGTATTTTTCATTAATTGTCTATATCTCACTACACCATTGCCTATATCTCTCATTTCCCTAAACATAGAACTAGCGTGTGAACGGGTGATCGAGGGTCGGCGCGGGCTGAAGGGCCTATTTTCGCACTGTATCTCTAAACTAGCCATAGAACTAGCGTGTGAACGGGTGATCGATGGTCGGCACAGATTGGGTGGGCTGAAGAGCCTGTTTCCGCACTGTATCTCTAAAGCCTGAAGACTAAAGTCTTTACAATCCAAGGTTCACCGAAAGTGCCACAAAACTGATTGCTAAGTTGTATCTGTTTGCAGACGCCCCCCAGAATCTCTCAATCACTTCCCCCGACAACGTGAACAATTCCTGGGTCAGTGTAAAGGAAGGAAACTCTGCAGCGATCCTCTGCTCCGTCCACAGTTTCCCAACATCTAACCTGACGTGGAGACATCTCGGTGTCACGCTGAACACAACACGTTCCAGCAATGAGCTGTGGATGGAGTTCCCTCAGCTGACACGGCAGGACGCTGGGGTCTATCAGTGTGTGGCGGAGAATGAACACGGGACAGCAGAGAGGGATGTGACCCTCACTGTAGAATGTGAGTAGATACACACTGTCACGTCTATGAAGGCAGATGGATTATGGGCCCATGAAAAATGCTGGAATTGACCGTGCACACGGACTCACTCACACCTACACACAGTCTCTCAAACACAACGCACACTCACTCACACACAACACACACTCTCTCACACACAACACACACTCTCAAACACAACACACACACACACTCTCACACACTCTCACACACAACACACACTCACTCACACACAACACACACACACTCACACGCAACACCCACTCTCACACACAACACACTCTCACACACAACACTCACTCACACACACAACACACACTCACTCACGCACACCTACACACAGTCTCCCTCTCCCTCACACACACACTCACATTATCTCCGTCCCACACATGAACGCCATCACTCACACACATTCTCTCAAACACATACACACACTCACCCTCTCTCACAAACTCACCCTCTCTCACACACACACACTCACTCAAACACACACACATTCTCTCTCACATGCACATACACACACACATCCTCAAGATCTCGGAGAAAACCCACGCAAGTCACGGGGAGAACGTGCGAACTCCCTACAGACAGGCACCGGTGGTCAGAAACGAGCACGTGTCACTGGCGCTGTGTGGCAGCAGCTCTACCCACTGCGCCACCGTGCCGCCCACATCTACAGTATTTTGTGTTCCCCACCTGTATGTAGCCTGTCTGACCTCTGCCTGACATTGTTGGATCATATTGGTCTCTCGACCCAGAAACCCTCAATGCCTCCCTCTATGTATCGTCACTCCTCATGTTGCTTAAAACACAAAATGCTGGAGCAACTCAGTGGGTCAGGCAACATTTTGGAGTCATAGAGTCTTACAGCGTGGAAACCTTTGGCCCAACTTGCCCACACAGGCCAATGAACGCCATCTACACTAGTCCCACCTGCCCTACTTCGACCCATATCCCTCGAAACAAGTCCAATCCATGTTACAAGTCCAACTGTTTTTTAAACGTTGCAATGGTACAAGCCTCAACTACCTCCTCAGGCAACTCGTTCCATACACCCACCACCCTCTGCATGAAAAAAGGTTACCCCTCAGGACCCGTTAAATCTTCTCCCCTCTCATCTTAAACCTAGGGTACTCAACCTCTCCCTATAGTCTGAAGAAGGGTCTCGACCCGAAACGTCACCGATTCCTTATCTCCAGAGATGCTGCCTGTCCCGCTGAGTTACTCCAGCTTTTTGTGTCTACGCGAATACAGTTGTGCCATCCACTGTGTACACATACAAGATAAGGGAATAACGTTTAGTGCAAGAAAAAGCCAGTACAGTCCTATCAATGATAGCACAATAGTAATTCAGGACTGCGCTCTGGTTGTGGTAGGATGATTCAGTTGCCTGATAACAGCCGGAAAGAAACTGTCCCTGAATCTGGAGGTGTGCGTTTTCACACTTCTGTACCTCTTGCCCGATGGGAGAGGGGAGAAGAGGAAGGGGAGCGACTCGTCCTTGATTATGCTGCTGGCCTAAGAAGAACCCCATTATTCACAATACAATAAGAATTTGGAAACAAATACAATTATCCTTGAAATTAAATAATCTATCAGTACTAACCCCACTATTGAACAACCCTGCATTCAAACCATCTCTTATCGACAAAACATATAAACAATGGGATAGACTGGGGATTAGGAAAGTAGGAGATATGTATGAATTGGGCAAATTGTTATCATTTCAACAATTAAAATCAAAATTTAAACTGAATGATAATCAATATTTTAAATATATACAGGTATGTGACTTTATGAAGAAATATACACATAGATTTCAAACTATATTTTTAGACCCTTTAGAAGAAGCAATGAATATTAAGGCTGATTCACAAAAACTAAAATCATACTTTTATAATAATATATTAAATAGAGAATTACCCTCAACAGAGGCACTAAGATAAGATTGGGAACAGGAACTAATGATAAAGATGCCGAAAGATAGATGGGAAAAGTATCTGATGAACACACATAATTGTTCCATTAATGCAAGACATAATTTAATTCAATTTAAATTATTACATTGACTACATTATTCAAAAACGAGGTTGAATAAATTCTACCCAAACGTCTCTCCCAGATGCGAGAAATGTTTGTTTCAAAATGCTAATATAACACATTCATTTGTAGGATGTACAAAGTTGAATACATTTTGGAGCGATATATTCGATATATTTACAAAGCTTTTCAAGACAAGAATAGAACCTAATACGGTATGGATTATATTTGGAATAATATTAGAAGATATCAATTTAAATAAAGATCAAAACGTTTTTTAAATTATGGGTTAATAATTGGAAAGAAATTGATACTTCAATTTTGGAAAAATTACAGCTATACCAACTGTTAAAATATGGATTAGGAATATGATGGACATAGCACACATTGAAGAAATGAGACTTCGACTAATAGATAAATATGACCAATTCTTAAGGAGTTGGTCCCCTTTCATCGACTTTTTGGAATCATGTGATGCAGCGGTACCGTAAAGATTACTGATTCCAGGTCAGGTCGTGGATAGATTTACATCTCCGAATAAAGATTTGAAAATTTCTTTTTTAAGGGTCTCCTATTTCTACTTTCTACTCTTTCTTTTCTTATATACACACTTCACGTTTTTCTATTTTCTACTATCTATTATACCTCTTTTCCTTCTCTCTATTTTTTTTTCCTGTCTTTCTTACTTCCTTTTTTCAAACATAAAACTAGAGGTTGTACATAAAATGTATTACGTTATGACATAGTTGGCACCTAAAATTAGGTTCCACTGTATTGTTTTGTATTGTATTAACTTCTAATAATTTTTTTTTAAAGATAGCACAATAGTAATTCAGGGCTGCGCTCTGGTTGTGGTAGGATGGTTCAGTTGCCTGATAACAGCCGGAAAGAAACTGTCTCTAAATCTGGAGGTGTGCGTTTTCACACTTCTGTACCTCTTGCCCGATGGGAGAGGGGAGAAGAGGAAGGGGAGCGACTCGTCCTTGATTATGCTGCTAGCCTTGCCGAGGCAGCGTGAGGTGTAGATGGAGTCAACCGGCCAACGTGCCCCATCTATATAGGGGATCTTGTAACAACTTACAACATTCTTACGGGGTTGGACAGGCTAGATGCAGGAAGATTATTCCCGATGTTGAGGAAGTCCAGAACAAGGGGTCACACAGTTTAAGGATAAGAGGGAAATCTTTTAGGACCGAGATGAGAAAAACATTTTTCACACACAGAGAGTGGTGAATCTGTGGAATTATCTGCCACAGAAGGTAGTTGAGGCCAGTTAATTGGCTATATTTAAGAGGGAGTTAGACGTGGCCCTTGTGGCTAAAGGGATCAGGGGGTATGGAGAGAAGGCAGGTACAGGATACTGAGTTGGATGATCAGCCATGATCATATTGAATGGCGGTGCAGGCTAGAGAGGCTGAATAGCCTCTACTCCTGCACCTATTGTCTATGTTTGGAGGGATATGGGCCATATGCGGGCAGGTGGCACTAGTGTATCTGGGACATGTTGGCCGGTGTGGGCAAATTAGGCCGAAAGGCCTGTTTCTACACTGTCACCCGATGACTCCAACTCTCGTCGGAAAGAGGAGGAGAACCTCTTCAAAGTAGACATATCTTGAGGAGATTTTGCAGTGGAGCAGACGAAATGTGTAGGAAGGAACTGCAGGTGCTGGTTTAAACCAAGTGTAGACACAAAGAGCTGGAGATACTCAGCGGGTCAGGCAGCATCTCTAGAGAGAAAGAATGGGTGACGTTTCAGGTCGAGACCCTTCTGCAGACTGGCTACATCCGTACTGCATCTTTTCTCTCCATACTGTCCTGGTTGGCACGTGGAATTCTGCCGTGTGAACACGTTTAAACCATTGTTTGTCTTTAGATGCTCCGTGGAATCTCTCAATCATTTTCCCCGACTACGTGAGCATTTCCCGGGTCAGTATAAAGGAAGGAAACTCTGCAGCGATCCTCTGCTCCGTCCAGAGTTTCCCAACATCTAACCTGACGTGGAGACATCTCGGTGTCACGCTGAACACAACACGTTCCAGCAACGAGCTGTGGATGGAGTTCCCTCAGCTGACACGGCAGGATGCTGGGGTCTATCAGTGTGTGGCGGAGAATGAACACGGGACAGTAGAGAGGGATGTGACCCTCACTGTAGAATGTGAGTAGATACACACTGACATATACCTCGAAACATCATAAGGTCATAAGTGATAGGAGCAGAATTAGATGGCAGAATGGCCAAGTCTACTCCACCATTCAATCATTGCTGATCTATCTCTCCCTCTTAACCCCATTCTCCTGCCTTCTCATACAGTTATAGAGCCTTAAAATCATAGTCACAGAGAGTGATCCAGTGTGGAAACATGCCCTTCGGCTTAACTTACTATCAACAGCCTACATGTCTCAGCTATATTAGTCCCACCTGCCCACGTTTGGCCCATTGCCCTCCAAACCTGTCCTATCCACGTACCTGTCTGTTTCTTAAACACTGGGATAGTCCCTGCCTCAACTACCTCCTCTGGCAGCTCGTTCCATATACCAACTACCCGCTGTATGAAAACGTCACCACCTAGATTCCTATTAAATCTTTTCCCCTTCACCTTAAGCCTATGTCCTCTGGTCCTCGATTCCCCTACTCTGGGCAAGAGACTCTGTGCGTCTACCCGATCTATTCCTCTCATGATATTATACACCTCTATAAGATCACCCCTCATCCTCCTGCGCTCTATGCAGAATAGACTCCCAGCCCTGCCCCAACCTCTCCCTATAGCTCAGGGCCTCGAGTCCTGGCCACATCCTCATAAATCTTCTCTGTACCCTTTCCTGCTTGACAACACCTTTCCTTTATTTCCTCTCTCCTGTTCTAAGATGAGGAAGATTAGATAACATTATTTGAAGCATTGTGTGCAGTTCTGGTGACCACATTGCAGGAAGGATGTGGTGAGGGTGCAGAATGCTGCCTGGATTACAGAGTATTAGCAATAAGGAGTTTTAAGGAGGGCACACAGTGGTCCAACGGTAGAGTTGCTGTCTCACAGCACCAGAGAGCCGGGTTCGATCCTGACTACGGGTACTTGTCTGTCGGGAGTTTGTAAGTTCACCTCAGATTCAGATTCAGATTCAGATTCAAACTTTATTGTCATTGTTCAGTGTACAGTACAGAGACAACGAAATGCAGTTAGTTAACATCTCCCTGGAAGAGCGACATAGAATCTGAGCAATAAATATATACATATGTATATACAGGCATAGTAGTGCAATTTTTTCTGGTGGGTGGAGTGTCCAGGGGGGGGGGGTGTGACTGGCAATCACCAAGGTACAGAGTTGAGTAATGTAACAGCAGCAGGGAAGAACCTGTTCCTGGACCTGCTGGTCCGGCAACGGAGAGACCTGTAGCGCCTCCCGGATGGTAGGAGGATAAGCAGACTGTGTCTGGAGTGAGAGCAGTCCTTGACGATGCTGAGCGCCCTTCGCAGAAATCGCTTGCTTTGGACAGACTCAATGGAGGGGAGTGAGGAACCGGTGATGCGTTGGTCAATTTTCACCACCCTCCGCAGTGCTTTCTGGTCGGAGACAGAGCAGTTGCCATACTATACTGTGATACAGTTGGTAAGGATGCTCTCGATGGTGCAGCGGTAGAAGTTCACCAGAATCTGAGGAGACAAATGGACCTTCTTCAGTCTCCCCAGGAAGAAGAGACGTTGGTGAGCCGTCTTGACCAGAGTTGAGGTATTGTGGGTCCAAGAGAGGTCATCGGTGATGTTGATCCCCAGAAACCTGAAGCTGGAAACACGTTCCACCTCCGTCCCGTTAATATGGATGGGTGAGTGTGTGCCACCCCTAGACTTTCTGAAGTCCACAATGAACTCCTTGGTCTTCTTGGAGTTACGGGCCAGGTTGTTGTCAGCGCACAGTGCTGCTAGGAGCTGGACCTCCTCCCTATAGGCTGACTCATCGTTGTTGCTGATGAGGCCAATCATCGTTGTATCATCTGCATACTTGATGATGGTGTTAGTACCATGTACAGGTGTGCACCTCATGATCTACGTGGTTGTTCGCCGGGTGCTCCGGTTTCCTCCCACACTCAAGTCGTACAGGTTTGTAGGTTAATTGACTTGGTAAATTGTAAATTGTCCCTAGTGTGTGTGGGATAGTGTAAGTGTGCGGGGATCGCTGGTTGGTGCGGACATGGTGGGCCGAAGGGCATATTTCTTTGCTTTATCTCTAAACTAAACTAAACTAAAGATGGTGGAAAGATTTGTATTGTTTTCTACCGAGTTGATAAGTTCATAAGTGAAAGGAGCAGAATTAGGCCATTCGGCCCATCAAGTCTACTCTGCCATTCAATCATGGCTGATCTATCTCTCCCTCCTAACCCCGTTCTCCTGTCTTCCCATAACCCCTGACACCCGTACTAATCAAGAATCTATCTATCTCTGTCTTAAATATACCCACTGACTTGTCATCCACCGCCGTCTGTGGCAATGAATTCCATAGATTCACCTCGCAGTTCAAAGGCTGATGGGAGACCTGAGAAAAATATATGAAACTATGAGATGCATAGAGAAGATAGACAGTCAGAATCGTTTTCCCATGGTGCAAATTTCAAGGTTGAGAGGGCAGAGCTTTAAGGTGAGAGGGGAAAATTGAAAAGGAGATGTGCGGGGCAAGTTTTACAATGCAATACGACATGATATAACTTTATTTATCCCAGGAGGGAAATTGATTAGCCAACAGTCATAAAAACACAAAACACATGAAACATGAAATTAAAGTGGCGAGTGGAAAGGATTGGGGGATGTGCAAAAATTACGTGGGAGGGGGGTGGGTAGGGGAGACAGTCTCAGTCTAGCTCACGGCAGAAGGGGGAGGAGTTGTACAGTTTGACAGCCACAGGGAAGAAGGATCTCCTTTCATCGACGAGAAAAACATTTTTCACACAGAGAGTGGTGAATCTGTGGAATTCTCTGCACACAGAAGGTAGTTGAGGCCAGTTCAATGGCTATATTTAAGAGGGAGTTAGATGTGGCCCTTGTGGCTAAAGGGATCAGGGGGTATGGAGAGAAGGCAGGTACAGGATACTGAGTTGGATGATCAGCCATGATCATATTGAATGGCGGTGCAGGCTCGAAAGGCCGAATGGCCTACTCCTGCACCTATTGTCTATGTTTGGAGGGATATGGGCCATATGCGGGCAGGTGGCACTAGTGTATCTGGCACATGTTGGCCGGTGTGGGTAAATTAGGCCGACAGGCCTGTTTCCACACTATCACCCTATGGCTCAAACTCTCGTCGGAAAGAGGAGGAGGACCTCTTCAAAGTAGACATATCTTGAGGAGATTACGCAGTGGAGCAGACACAATGTGTAGGAAGGAACTGCAAGTGCTGGTTTAAACCAAGGTTAAACACAAAGAATTGGAGATACTCAGATGGTCAGGCAGCATCTCTAGAGAGAAGGAATGGGTGACGTTTTGGGTCGAGACCCTTCTGCAGACTGGTCACATCCATACTGCATAGTTTCTCTCCGTATTGTCCTGTTTGACATGTGGAATTCTGCCGTGTGAACATGTTTAAACCTTTGTTTGTCTTTAGATGCTCCGCGGAATCTCTCAATAACTTCCCACGACAACGTGCCCAGTTCCCGGGTCATTGTAAAGGAAGGAAACTGTGCAGCGATCCTCTGCTCCGTCCAGAGTTTCCCAACATCTAACCTGACGTGGAGACGTCTCGGGGTCACGCTGAACACAACACGTTCCAGCAACGAGCTGTGGATGGAGTTCCCTCAGCTGACACGGCAGGATGCTGGGGTCTATCAGTGTGTGGCGGAGAATGAACACGGGACAGCAGAGAGGGATGTGACCCTCACTGTAGAATGTAAGTAGCTACACACTGACATGTCCCTCGAAACATCATAAGGGCATAAGTGATAGGAGCAGAATTAGATGGCAGAATGGCCAAGTCTACTCCACCATTCAATCATTGCTGATCCATCTCTCCCTCCTAACCCCATTCTCCTGCCTTCTCATACAGTTATAGAGCCTTAAAGTCATAATCACAGAGAGTGATCCAGTGTGGAAACAGGCCCTTCGGCTTAACTTACTATCAACAGCCTACACGTCTCAGCTATATTAGTCCCACCGGCCCACGTTTGGCCCATATCCCTCCAAACCTGTCCTATCCAGGTACCTGTCTGTTTCTTAAACACTGGGATAGTCCCTGCCTCAACTACCTCCTCAGGCAGCTCGTTCCATATACCAACTACCCGCTGTACGAAAACGTCACCACCTAGATTCCTATTAAATCTTTTCCCCTTCACATTAAGCCTATGTCCTCTGGTCCTCGATTCCCCTACTCTGGGCAAGAGAGTCTGTGCGTCTACCCGATCTATTCCTCTCATGATATTATCCACCTCTATAAGATCACCCCTCATCCTCCTGCGCTCTATGCAGAATAGAGTCCCAGCCTGCTCAACCTCTCCCTATAGCTCAGGGCCTCGAGTCCTGGCCACATCCTCATACATCTTCTCTGTACCCTTTCCTGCTTGACAACACCTTTCCTTTATTTCCTCTCCTCTTCTAAGATGAGGAAGATTAGATAAAATTATTTGAAGCATTGTGTGCAGTTCTGGTCACCACATTACAGGAAGGATGTGGTGAGGGTGCAGAATGGATTACAGAGTATTAGCAGTAAGGAGTTTTAAGGAGGGCACACAGTGGTCCAACGGTAGAGTTGCTGCCTCACAGCATCAGAGAGCCGGGTTCGATCCTGACTACGGGTACTTGTCTGTGGGGAGTTTGTAAGTTCACCTCAGATTCAGATTCAGATTCAGATTCAAACGTTATTGTCATTGTGCAGTGTACAGTACAGAGACAACGGAATGCAGTTAGTTAGCATCTCTCTAGAAGAGCGACATAGAATATGAGCAATAAATATATATATGTACATACAGTCATAGTAGTGCAATTTTTTCTGGTGGAAGGAGTATCCGGGGCGGGGGGCGGTGGGAGAGACTGGCAATCACCGAGGTACAGAGTTGAGTAATGTAACAGCCGCAGGGAAGAAGCTGTTCCTGGACCTGCTGGTCCGGCAACGGAGAGACCTGTAGCGCCTCCCGGATGATAGGAGGATAAACAGACTATGTCTGGGGTGAGAGCAGTCCTTGGCGATGCTGAGCGCCCTCCGCATACATCGCTTGCTTTGGACAGACTCAATGGAGGGGAGGGAGTAACCGGTGATGCGTTGGGCAGTTTTCACCACCCTCCGCAGTGATTTCCTGTCGGAGACAGAGCAGTTGCCATACCATACTGTGATACAGTTGGTAAGGATGCTCTCGATGGTGCAGCGGTAGAAGTTCACCAGAATCTGAGGAGACAGATGGACGTTCTTTAGTCTCCTCAGGAAGAAGATACGCTGGTGAGCCTTATTGACCAGAGTTGAGGTATTGTGGGTCCAAGAGAGGTCATCAGAGATGTTGACCCCCAGAAACCTGAAGCTGGAAACACGTTCCACCTCCGGCCCGTTAATATGGATGGGGGTGTGCGTGCCACCCCTAGACTTCCTGTAGTCCACAATGAGCTCCTTGGTCTTCTTGGAGTTACGGGCCACGTTGTTGTCAGCGCACAGTTCTGCTAGGAGCTGGACCTCCTCCCTATAGGCTGACTCATCGTTGTTGCTGATGAGGCCAATCATCGTTGTATCATCTGCATACTTGATGATGGTGTTAGTACCATGTACAGGTGTGCTGCTCATGATCTACGTGGGTTTTCGCCGGGTGCTCCGGTTTCCTCCCACACTCAAGTTGTACAGGTTTCTAGGTTAATTGGCTTGGTATCAGTGTAAATTGTCCCTAGTGTGTGTGGGATAGTGTAAGTGTGCGGGGATCGCTGGCTGGTGCGGTCATGGTGGGCCGAAGGGCATATTTCTTTGCTTTATCTCTAAACTAAATAAAACTAAAGATGGTGGAAAGAATTGTATTGTTTTCTATCGAGTTGACAAGATCATAAGTGAAAGGAGCAGAATTAGGCCATTCGGCCCATCGAGTCTATTTTGCCATTCAACCATGGCTGATCTATCTCTCCCTCCTAACCCCATTCTCCTGCCTTATCCCCATAACCCCTGACACCCGCACTAATCAACAATCTATCTATCTCTGTCTTAAATATATCCACTGACTTGGCCTCTACTGCCGTCTGTGGCAATGAACCACCCAGCTCAAAGGCTGTGGGAAGGCCTGATAGAAATATATAAATCTGTGAGATGCATAGAGAATGTAGACAGTCAGAATCCTTTTCCCATGGTGCCAATGTCAAGGTTGAGAGGGCAGAGCTTTAAGGTGAGAGGCGAAAATTGTAAAAGAGATGTGCGGGGCAAGTTTTACAATACAATACGACATGATATAACTTTATTGATCCCAGGAGAGAAATTGATTTGCCAACACACATGAAACATGAAATGAAAGTGACGAGTGGAAAGGATTGGGAGATGTGCAAAGATTACGTGGGAGGGGGGTGGGGAGGGGAGTATGTCTCAGTCTACCCCACGACAGAAGGGGGAGGAGTTGTACAGTTTGATAGCCACAGGGAAGAAGGATCTCCTGTGGCGTTCTGTGCTGCATCTTGGTGGAACCAGTCTGTTGCTGAAGGTGCTCCTCAGGTTGATCAATGTGTCACGGAGGGGGTGAGCTGTATTGTCCAGGATGCTCCACAGTTTAAGGAGCATCCTCCCCTCCAAGACCAACCTCCCGTGAATCCAGCAGCCCCCCAGGACAGAGACGGCCTTCCTGATGAGTTTGTTGATCCCGTTGACATCCGCATCCTTCGCCCTGTTGCCCCGGCACACGGCAGCAAAGAAGATGGCACTGGCCACCACCGATTGGTAGAACATCTGCAGAAACTTGCTGAATGTTGACGGAGTGGAGCCTTCTCAGAAAGCTCTGTCCCTTCATGTACAGGGCCTCAGCGTTCTTGGGTCAGTCCCGTTTACTGAAGATAGACAATAAATGCTGGAGTAACTCAGCGGGACAGGCAGTATCTCTGGAGAGAGGGAATGGATGACGTTTTGGGTTGATACCCTTCTTCAGACTGATGGTATTTGTTCTCCCTGGTAAACTGTTGAACAGACCATGGAGAGTTTCTACAACACGCTGCCAAGGGCGGTGATGGAGGCAGATAGGACAGTTCCTTCTCTCCACAGATGCTGCCTGTCCCGCTGATTTTACTCCAGCATTTTGCGTTTGATCTCCTAGAAACATAGAAAAAGTTGGCCATTCGGCCTCAAGCCAGCACCGCCATTCCTGCTCATTCCACATATCCATTTAGTAGATCATGGCTGATCTACAAAAATCAGTACCCCCGTTCCTGCTCATTCCACATATCCCTTGATTCCTTTAGCCCTAAGTTCTAAATCTATCCCGGTCTTGAAAAAAATCCAGATAATTGGCCTCCACTGCCTTCGGCAGAGAATTCCATAGATTCATAACTCTCTCGTGTCTTCTTCCTCCCTCTCCAGATGCGCCGGAGATTTCCTGGGATTCGGGATGCACTCGCACACCTGTGAGTGTCACCTGTGTGTGTGCGGCCAGGGGCAACCCACCCGGAGAGCTCACCTGGCGCCTCCCCCTCGCCAACATCAGCGGAAACCAAACCCGCGGACGTCTCCACACCTGGCAGGTGGCAAGCGGGCATCTGGTGAATGGTTCCCTCACCCTGAGAGGGGGTGATGGAGGGGAGGACGTGATGGCCTTGTGTTCAGTCCGTAACCGACACGGGGAAGCCTTGTTCACGGTGTATCTGTCGATGGAAGGTGGGTACATCTCTGGGGGAGGGAAGTCATCGAGCCATAGTCATGGTCATAATGTGTAGGAAAGAACTGCAGATGCCTCGGTTTAAATCGACGGTAGACACAAAATGCTGGAGTAACTCAGCAGGGACAGGCAGCATCTCTGGAGAGAAGGAATGGGTGACGTTTCTGGGTTGGTCTGAAGAAGGGTCTCATCCTGAAACATCACCCATTCCTTCTCTCCAGAGATGCTGCCTGTCCCTGCTGAGTTACTCCAGCATTTTGTGTCTGACATAGTCATAGTCATAGAGTCAGAATCATTCAGTGTGGAAACAGGCCCTTCGGCCCAACTTGCCCACACCAGGCAACGCGCCCCATCTACACTTGTCCCACCTGCCTGCACTTGGTCCAAATCCCTCCAAACCTGACCTATCCATGTACCTGTCTAACTGTTTCGTTAATGTTGCAATAGTCCCAGCCTCAACTACCTCCTCTGGCAGCTCGTTCCATACACCCACCTGTGAAAAAGTTACCCCTCAGATTCCTATTAAATCTTTTCCCCCTCACCTTAAACCTATATCCTCTGGTGTCCGATTCCCCTACTCTGGGCAAGAGACTCTGTGTATCTACCCGATCTATTCCTATCATGATTTTATACACCTCTATAAGACCATGCTACAGTTTAGTTTATTGTCACGTGTACCGAGGTACAGTGAAAAGCATTTGTCGAGTGCTATCCGCACAAAATTGCAGAAAGTTGCGGACGCAGCCCAGACCATCACACAAACCAACCTCCCTTCCATCGACTCCATCTACACCTCAGGCTGCCTCGGCAAGGCCAGCAGCATCATCAAGGACCAGTCTCACCCCCGGTCAGTCCCTCTTCTCCCCTCTCCCATCGGGCAAGAGGTACAGACGTGTGAAAACGAACGCACACACACACCTCCAGATTCAGGGACAGTTTCTTCCCGGCTGTTATCAGGCAACTGAACCATCCTACCACAACCAGAGAGCAGTCCTGAACCACTGTCTTCCTCATTGGTGACCCTCGGGCTATCCTTGATTGCACTTTGCTGGCTTTACCTTGAACTAAATGTTATTCCCTTTATCATGTATCTGTACACCGTGGACGGCTCGATTGTAATCATGTATTGTCTTTCCGCTGACTGGATAGCACGCAACAAAAGCTTTTCACTATACCTCGCTACACGGGACAGTAAACTCAACTGTAAAAACTGAAAACACATCTGGTTGTTCTTACAGGTAAGAGTTTCAATATTTGGATCGCAGTTTTGCTTACAGCAGGGATAATACTGATCGCTGAGCTAGCTGGAATCCTCATCTACAAGTATATACAGCGGTAAGTGTAAATAAATCCACATTTTTATTTCAAAATCTATCCCTTTATCATCTGCTTTTTATAACTGCTTCTGTCAGGCTAACGGGTCAGGCAGCATCTCTGTGGAGAACGAGGACAGGTACAAAGTGCTGGAGTAACTCAGCGGGCCAGGCATGCAGCATCTCTGCGGAGAACGTGGGCAGGTACAAAGTGCTGGAGCACCTCAGCGGGACAGGCAGCATCTCTGTGGAGAACGTGAACAGGTATAAAGTGCTGGAGTAACTCAGCGGGCCAGGCAGCATCTCTGGAGAACACAGATAGGTACAAAGTGCTAGAGTAACTCAGTGGGGTCAACCTAGCGTGGGATAGGTACACAGTGCGGGAGTAACTCAACGGGTGAGGCAGCATCTCTGGAGATTAAGGAATAGGTGACATTTCGGGTCTGAACCTTATTCAGACTGAATGGTTGAGAAAACCAGAAACAAAGCAGCCGGCAACAGATGACCATTGGACTATCGTGAGTCGTTTTGGGCCCATATCTGAGGAAGGATGTGCTTGCTCTGGAGAGGGACCAGATGCGGTTTAGGAGAATGAATCCCGGTAATGATTGAGCCTAACCTATGATGAGTGTTCGACTGTATTAGAGGGATGAGCGGAGACCTCATTGAAATTGTAATGAATAGTGAAAGTCAGTGGATAGGGTAGGTGTGGAGAGGATTGTTTCCACTATGGGGGAGTCTAGGACCAGAGCCACAGCCTCAGAATCTAAAGATCGTTCTTTTTGGAAGCAGATGAGAGGAATTTCTTTAGTCAGAGGGTGGTGAATCTGCGGACTTCCTTTGCCACAGACGGCTGTGGAGAACACAAGTCGGTGGATATTTTTAAGGCAGAGATAGATAGATTGTTGATTAGTACAGGTGTCCAGGGGTTATGGGGAGACGGCAGGAGAATGGGGTTAGGAGGGAAGAGCTAGATCGGCCATGATTGAATGGTGGAATAGACTTGATGGGCCGAATGGCCTAATTCTGCTCCTATCATTAATTACCTCATACTCTTATGACCAACGTCTAATACAACTGCAACTTTGACTAGACTCTGTTGATGTGCAGATGTGCTGTAAACTTGATGTGATCTTCCTGTTGCCTCAGGAGGGAATATGTGACAATGGAGAAGCTTCAGGAAACCACGGACACCAATGTGATCTACTGCCACAACACTCTGCCACCACTTCAGGTAGTGGATCTCTGCATTAATCCTCAACTACAGATGATACAAAGTGGACACTAAATCTGGAGTAACTCAGCGGGACAAGGCAGTATCTCTGGAGGTACATGGATAGGACAGGTTTGGAGGATATGGACCAAGCGCAGGCAGGTGGGACCAGTGCAGCTGGGACATGTTGGCCGGGTTATGGGCAATTTGGGCCCAAAGGACTTGTTTTCCACACTGTATCACTCTATGACTCTCTCTAGGCGATGCTGTGGAGAGATAACGAACAATGAATGAAAGATATGCTAAACCGGAAACAGGGCCACTGTTAGTGGTTTGTTGTTGAAATGAGAAGTGGTGCGGGCTTGGGTGGGGCGGGATGGAGAGAGAGGAGATGCCTGGTGGCTACTTCAAGTTAGCGGCAGTCAATGTTCCATACCACTGGGGGGTGTAAGCTTGCCCAAGCGAATTCTAAGATGCTGTTCCTCCAATTTGCATTTAGCCTCATTCTGACCAATGGAAGAGACCGAGGATAAAAGGTCAGTATGGGAATGGGAGGGAGAATTAAAGTGTACAGAAATGGGGGGTATGAATATGATTTTACTAACTGTGTGAGAGTGGGAGAGAGAGAGAGTAGGTGTCAGTGTGAGAGAATATTTGAGAGAGGGAGACAGTCCGAGAGGGGGAGAGAGAGAATTGTGTGAAACTGAAAGTGTGAGAGAGAGTGCGTGAGTGTGACAGAGAGAGTGAGAGTGAGAGTGAGAGCGAGGAGGTGTGAGAGGAGAACATAAACAAAATGGCTGAACCTGTGTGTGTGTGAGTTCAGGAGTTGTGAAACTTGCCGCTGATGGTATTAAATGCCGGACCACAGCGCCCACTGCTCTGTACTAAACCCACAACTGCCTGTCTGCTTCCCTTTCCTTCCAGAGCGCGGGGAGTGGAGAGGACGGGCCGGCCCCAGAGGAGTGAAAGGAGGAGGGGAATCGGGAGAGGGGGAAGAGCAAGCGGCCGTGTACGCCAACCTGCGGGAGCTACCGAGCAGCGGAGAAACCGTGCACAGTGGCGAGGGGGTGGAATACGCTGAGTTCTGGTTCCAGTCCAAGCAGGGGGAGGGGTAGAAACATTGAAACATAGACAATAGGTGCAGGAGTAGGCCATTCGGCCCTTCGAGCCTGCACCGCCATTCAATATGATCATGGCTGATCACCCAACTCAGTATCCTGTACCTGCCTTCTCTCCATACCATATAACCATATATAACCATAAAACAATTACTGCACGGAAACAGGCCATCTTGGCCCTTCTAGTCCGTGCCGAACACTTATTATCCCCTAGTCCCATCTACCTGCACTCAGACCATAACCTTCCATTCCTTTCCCGTCCATATAACTATCCAATTTATTTTTAAATTATAAAATCGAACCTGCCTCCACCACCTCCACTGGAAGCTCATTCCACACAGCTACCACTCTCTGAGTAAAGAGGATCCCCCTCATGTTACCCCTAAGCTTCTGTCCGTTAATTCTCAGATCCCCCTGATCCCTTTAGCCACAAGGGCCACATCTAACTCCCTCTTAAATATAGCCAATGAACTGGCCTCAACTACCTTCTGTGGCAGAGAATTCCACAGATTCACCACTCTCTGTTTGAAAAATGATTTTCTCATCTCGGTCCTAAAATATTTCCCTCTTATCCTTAAACTTTGACCCCTTGTTCTGGGCTTCCCCAACATCGGAAATAGGAGGGCGTGAGGGGCGTGAGGAGGGAGCGCCATGCTGTGGGAGAGGCGGTGAGGAGGGAGGGCTGTGCTGTGCTGTTGGGGAGGGGCGTGAGGAGGGAGAGGAGATGGGGAGGGAGCCTTAACTGCCTTAGGGTTGATAGATGCATTAACCCTGTAGATGAGATAGTGGGATAACATAGAACTAGTGTGTGAACGGGTGGTCGATGGTCAGTGCGGACTCGGTGGGCTGAAGGGCCTGTTTCCACACTGTATCTCTAAACTAAACATATAACTAATTTAAGAGAGAGTTAGATAGAGCTCTAGGGGCTACTGGAATCAAGGGATATGGGGAGAAGGAAGGCACTTGGTTCTTGGTTTCTTGGTCCTCCAAAATATTCCAAATGGAATTTAAACTGGAGGTGGTGGAGGGAGGACTTAAGCCAGAACGGGTTTTTGGGAAGAAAGAGCTACTTTAAATGTAGTTGCATCTGGTTGTGTAACTATGGTAGGGTGAAGATTATTCCATGCTTTAATTGTGCGGGGGAAGAACGAATTGCTGTACCAACACATCTGTCTTTGTAGCTGGAATCACAAATTGGATCGAATGCCCTCGTCTGCTCCTAATTGGTTTGGATTTGGTGTAGGTCTTGTAGTCTATGTCGAGCTGACCATTTAACATTTTGTTACTGCACGGTTACTGATTGGGGACGATCAGCCATGATCAAAATGAATGGCGGTGCTGGCTCGAAGGACCGAATGGCCTCCTCCTGCACATATTTTCTATGTTTCTATGTAACTAGTGTGGGAACGGATGATTGATGGTCGGTGCGGACTCGGTGGGCCGAAGGGCCTGTTTCCCTGCTGTATCTCTTTAAAAAAAAGCCTTTGTTTCTGTAGAACACAGACTGTTCCGTGGGTAACCATGGACATTGACAAGAATTGCTTCTATTGACACTGGTCAAATGATAGTCTGTTAAACATACAGTCTTTACCAGCAGTTACAAAATAGACTTTTAGCTATTAAATGAAGACATTTATTTTTTGAAAATCCTGTGGGATTTTTGCTAATGCTATTCTGAAACTCTGAAAACCCCTCTTACTCTTGTAGCAAAAAGTCTTCATATCAAAAGGATTTGAGTATAGGAGCATGGAGGTTCGAGTACAGTTGTACAGGGTCTTGGTGAGACCACACCTGGAGTATTGCGTACAGTTTTGGTCTCCTAATCTGAGGAAAGACATTCTTGCCATAGAGGGAGTACAGACTGATTCCTGGGATGTCAGGACTTTCATATGAAGAAAGACTGGATAGACTCGTCTTGTACTCGCTAGAATTTAGAAGATTGATGGGGAATCTTATAGAAACTTACACAATTCTTAAGGGGTTGGACAGGCTAGATGCAGGAAGATTGTTCCCGATTTTGGGGAAGTCCAGAACAAGGGGTCACAGTTTAAGGATAAGGGGGAAGTCTTTTAGGACTGAGATGAGAAAAACATTTTTTTTTCACACACACAGAGTGGCGAATCTGTGGAATTCTCTGCCACAGAAGGTAGTTGAGGCCAGTTCATTGGCTATATTTAAGAGGTAGTTAGATGTGGCCCTTGTGGCTAAAGGTATCAAGGGGTATGGAGAGAAGGAAGGTACAGGATACTGAATTGGGATGATCAGCCATGATCATATTGAATGGCGGTGTTGGCTCAAAGGGCCGAATGGCCTGCTCCTGCACCTATTTTCTATGTTTCTATGTAGCGCCATGTTGTATAACATGTTTCATAGCAAGCAGCTCTGTGTGTGGCATTGGTGATAATAATAATAATTAAATGCAGGCGCTGGAAATATGACAAAGGTGGCGCAGCGGTAGAGTTGCTGCCTCACAGCGCAGAGATCCGGGTTCGATCCTGACCACATGTGCTGTCTGTACGGAGTTTGTACGTTATCCCCGTGACCCGTGTGGATTTTCTCCGGGATCTTCGGTTTCCTCCACACTCCAAGAGGCAGGTTTGTAGGTTAATTGGCTTTCTGTAAATGTAAATTGTCCATGGGTGTGTAGTGGCGGGGAGTGTGAGGAGGAGGAGCCATCTTGGGGAACGGCTGCTAACCAGCAGCCGTCCGTTTAATTCATTTTTTTCCCAGTTTAGTAGTTTTGTTCGTCGTTTTTTCGGAGAAATTGACTTCTATTGTGGGGGGAAGGCGGTAACATTACTTCTAGGTCCCTACCTGGTCGGTTGAGGCAGCTTTTCTATGGGCTGCCCGTCGACCCGTCCTCGTGCCTACCAGCGGGCTTGGAGCGCCGTTTCCCGGCGGGGACCGCCCAGCACCTCGGCTTCGGTGGCGGCACAGCGCTGGAGCGCCATCGCGGAGCGGAGCGGGCGATGCCTGCCTGGGTCGCCGCGCTGGATCGACGCGCTGGAGCTCCGGTGAGCTGTGACCGCCGGTTCAACACCTCCGGGCTGCGGGTCTGCGGAGCGAGCGGGCGGCGGCCGACATTAACATCGGAGCCTGGGAGCTCCAAACCGGCGGCGGCCTTGTCGGCTTCGGAAGCCTACAATCCCCTGCTAGGAAGCGACGTTCCAGGTGGTCCAGCAGCTGTGAGGACTCTCCCGACGCCGGGGCAACATCACCCGGCCAGAACGGCCAGGAACATCGGGCCTCCGTTGAGGCAACAGCGGTGACTTAAAGCCTGACTTTGGGAGAACTGTGGTTGGGGACTGGAATTTTGTGCCTTCCCCCACTGTGGTAACCACTGTGCGGGGATGATTTTTTTTGTTTGTAAGGTACATTGTTAGTCTGTGTCCAAGATGGCTGTCGGAAGAGAGTGTGGACGCTGGCGCGCTTTAGCTTGCCGCTGCTCTATCGTCACCATATAACCATATAACCATATAACAATTACAGCACGGAAACAGGCCATCTCGACCCCTCTAGTCCGTGCCGAACACATAATCTCCCCTAGTCCCATATACCTGCGCTCAGACCATAACCCTCCATTCCTTTCCCATCCATATAACTATCCAATTTATTTTCAAATGATAAAAAATGAACCTGCCTCCACCACCTTCACTGGAAGCTCATTCCACACAGCTACCACTCTCTGAGTAAAGAAGTTCCCCCTCATGTTACCCCTAAACTTCAGTCCCTTAATTCTCAAGTCATGTCCCCTTGTTTGAATCTTCCCTACTCTCAGTGGGAAAAGCTTTTCCACGTCAACTCTGTCTATCCCTCTCATCATTTTAAAAACCTCTATCAAGTCCCCCCTTAACCTTCTGCGCTCCAAAGAATAAAGCCCTAACTTGTTCAACCTTTCTCTGTAACTTAGTTGCTGAAACCCAGGCAACATTCTAGTAAATCTCCTCTGTACTCTCTCTATTTTGTTGACATCCTTCCTATAATTAGGCGACCAAAATTGTACACCATACTCCAGAATTGGCCTCACCAATGCCTTGTACAATTTTAACATTACATCCCAACTTCTATACTCAATGCTCTGATTTATAAAGGCCAGCACACCAAAAGCTTTCTTTACCACCCTATCTACATGAGATTCCACTTTCATGGAACTGTGCACAGTTATTCCCAGATCCCTCTGTTCACCTACATTCTTCAATTCCCTACCATTTACCATGTACGTCCTATTTTGATTTGTCCTGCCAAGATGTAGCACCTCACACTTATCAGCATTAAACTCCATCTGCCATCTTTCAGCCCACTCTTCCAACTGGCATAAATCTCTCTGTAGACTTTGAAACTCTTCTTCATTACCCGCAACCCCACCTATCTTAGTATCATCTGCATACTTACTAATCCAATTTACCACACCATCGTCCAGATCATTGATGTACATGACAAACAACAGTGGACCCAACACAGATCCCTGTGGCACCCCACTCGTCACTGGCCTCCAACCTGACAAACAACCATCCACCATTACTCTCTGGCATCTCCCATTCAGCCACTGTTGAATCCATCTTGCTACTCCACCATTAATACCCAACCATTGAACCTTCTTAACCAACCTTCCATGAGGAACCTTGTCAAAGGCCTTACTGAAGTCCATATACACAACATCCACTGCTTTACCCTCATCAATTTCCCGAGTAACATCTTCAAAAAATTCAAGAAGATTAGTTAAACATGACCTTCCAGGCACAAATCCATGTTGACTGTTCCTAATCAGACCCTGTTTATCCAGATGCTTATATATATTATCTCTAAGTATTCTTTCCATTAATTTGCCCACCACTGACGTCAAACTAATAGGTCTATAATTGCTAGGTTTACTCTTAGACCCCTTTTTAAACAATGGAACAACATGCGCAGTACGCCAATCCTCCGGCACTATTCCCGTTTCTAATGACATTTGAAATATTTCTGCCATAGCCCCTGCTATTTCTACACTAACTTCCCTCAATGTCCTAGGGAATATCCTGTCCGGACCTGGAGACTTATCCACTTTTATATTTCTCAAAAGTGTCAGTACTTCCTCTTCTTTGATCCTCATAGTTTCCATAGCTACTCTACTTGTTTCCCTTACCTCACATAATTCAATATCCTTCTCCTTGGTGAATACCGAAGAAAAGAAACTGTTCAATATCTCCCCCATCTCTTTTGGCTCTGCAGATAGTTGGCCACTCTGACTCTCTAATGGACCAATTTTATCCCTCGTTATCCTTTTGCTATTAATATAGCGGTAGAAACCCTTCGGATTTACTTTTACCTTACTTGCCAAAGCAACCTCATATCTTCTTTTAGCTTTTCTAATTTCTTTCTTAAGATTCTTTTTACATTCTTTATACTCCTCAAGCACCTCATTTACTCCATGCTGCCTATAACTATTGTAGATATCCCTCTTTTTCCGAACCAAGTGTCCAATTTCCCTTGAAAACCATGGCTCTTTACAATTTTTACGATTTCCTTTCAACCGAACAGGGACATAAAGATTCTGTACTCTTAAAATTTCACCTTTAAATGTACTCCATTTCTCTTCCACATCTTTCCCATAAAACAAACTGTCCCAATTTACTCCTTTTAAATCCTTTCGCATCTCCTCAAAGTTAGCCTTTCTCCAATCAAAAATCTCAACCCTAGGTCCAGTTTTGTCCCTCTCCATAATTATATTGAAACTAATGGTATTGTGATCACTGGACCCGAACTGTTCCCCAACGCATACCTCTGCCACCTGACCCATCTCATTTCCTAACAGGAGGTCCAGTACCGCCCCTTCTCTAGTAGGTACTTCTATGTATTGTTGCAAAAAACTATCCTGCACACATTTTACAAACTCCAACCCATCCAGCCCATTTACAGAATGTGTTTCCCAGTCTATGTGTGGAAAATTGAAATCTCCCACAATCACTACCTTGTGCTTACTACTAATATCTGCAATCTCCTTACATATTTGCTCTTCCAATTCTCGCTCCCCATTTGGCGGTCTATAATACACCCCTATAAGTGTTGCTACCCCTTTCCCATTTCTTCAGTTCCACCCAAATAGCCTCCCTAGACGAGCCCTCTAATCTATCCTGCCAAAGCACTGCTGTAATATCTTCCCTGATAAGCAATGCAACACCTCCACCTCTTGCCCCTCCAATTCTATCACACCTGAAGCAACGAAATCCTGGAATATTTAGTTTCCAATCACAGCCCTCCTGCAACCATGTTTCACTGATCGCCACAACATCATACTTCCAGGTGTCAATCCAGGCTCTAAGTTCATCCACTTTTCTTACAATGCTCCTAGCATTAAAATATACACATTTAAGAAACCCACCCTCTCTTATTCTCTGATTATTTTCTTTTTCTTCTCTCTCCCCTACATTTTGGGTCAGAGTGCTACCATTCTCTGCCCCCTGCTTCACACACTGACTGCTAGCTTTCCCAATTTGAGTCCCTCCCCCCAACCATACTAGTTTAAAGTCTCCCCAGTAGCCTTTGCAAATCTCCCCGCCAGGATATTGGTCCCCCTTGAGTTCAAGTGCAACCCGTCCTTTCTGTACAGGTCGCACCTTCCCCAAAAGAGGTCCCAATGATCCAGAAACTTGAATCCATACCCACTGCACCAGTCCCTCATCCACGCATTTATCCTCCACCTCGCTCCATTCCTACTCTCACTGTCGCGTGGCACAGGCAGTAATCCTGAGATTGTTACCTTTCCAGTCCTTCTCCTTAACTCTCTACCTAACTCCCTAAATTCTTCTTTCAGGACCTCTTCTCTTTTTTTACCTATGTCGTTGGTACCTATATGCCACCACAACCTCAGGCTCCTCTCCCTCCATTTCAGGATTTCTTGGACACGTTCAGACACATCCCTGACCCTGGCACCAGGGAGGCAAACTACCATCCGGGACTCCTGTCTGCGTCCACAGAATCGCCTATCCGATCCCCCTGACTATAGAGTCCCCTATTACAATGCCCTCCCTCTTCTTTTCCTTACCCTTCGAGCAACCGGACCGGTCTTTGTGACAGAGGCCCCGGGCCGCTGTCGCTGCCCCCCAGGTATGGCTGTCTCCCCCACCCTACTCAAACATGAGTACTTATTTTCAAGGTGTACAGCCCCGGGGTACTCACCAGTCCCTGCCTCTGCCCATTCCCTTCCTAAACCTGGACAGTTTTCTGTCTCCCGTGGTCTGGAGTGACCACCTCACTGGAACTCCTTTCTAGGACCTCCTCGCTCGCCCGAGCAGACAGAGGTCATCGAGTTGCTTCTCCAGGTTCCTAACGCGGTCCCTTAGGAGCCCTCTCGACGCACCTGGCGAGATGTGGACGTCTGGGAGCACTCAGACTCCATGACCTCCAACATCTGACACATCAGAACGTCAAACTGCCTGGCCTTCATTCCCCCCTTATCCAAATACAATAAACGCCTTACAATTACAATACAATACAATCAAGCCAACAGCTGCTTCCGCTGGTCCTTTACCCCAAGCGAGGTTTCCACCAGAATCTCTCTGGAGAGAGCTGGAACGTTAAGTTTGGGTAACTTACCGCGGAAGGTAAGTACTCCTCTACAACGGCTCCTGGACCGGTAGAAGCAAACCCCGCGCCCTGTATT